>NC_142878.1:96778181-96929696 GCF_051225735.1 Oryctolagus cuniculus | reverse complement strand
GGGCTCTGGAGCCAGAGCTGAGCATTGAGCCCCAGTACTCTAATAGGGACACAGGTGTCTTAACTGGAAGGGCAAATGCCTGCCCCTGATTTTTTTTTTTTTTTCCAGATTTCATCCAGCCCTTACTGTGATGGTTTGGAGAACATAAAGGAAAGCATGGGCTTGACCTAAAGCATTTTATGTAACATCTTTAAATGGAAGAGGTGCATGAGTTTACAAACATAGACTGTATGTATATATATGCTAGGCAAAGGTATTTTTTACTTTATGTGGAATTTCAGTTTTTGCTTTGTAGGTATACTATAAGTGTGTTACCATAGTTCTTTCAAAGCCTTTTTCTTAGCAAAGAATCTTGGTTGCAAGCTAGAAACTTAGTCTGAACTACTTTAGAGAAAAAGGGTTTTTCTGGAAGGGTCCTGGGGTATCACAGTGTAATGAGAAAAATACCTTGAAATGTGGGCAGGTTTAGGTTTCTGCTCTGCTTCAGGAGTCACTGGAGCCAAGTGCTGAAAACCTCAGGTGCTGTCCTTTTAGTCATCATCTCTCAGTTTGCTCCTCTTTCTGTCCTGGCATCATTTTTGGCTCACTGCAAATTGCTTTGTTACTGAAACCCAGATGTCACCAATACTTGCATTCCTATAGTTTCAGACTCTGGAATAAAGATGGACTTAAAGCTATGATTTTGAGTCTCAAATTGATGAAAAAATAAGATTTGTATTTTTAAATCATCTTTTGGGGAGGATGTGCTTTTTTGGTTTGTTTTGCACAGTGGAGAATGGGTTAAAAATCATCAATTATTTTTCACTTTATGTTTCTGTGTGGGAGCAAACTGTTGAAATCTTAATGTGTACTAAACTGATCTTCTGTATATAAAGAGAATCGAAAATGAATCCTCATGTGAATGGAAGGGGAGAGGGGATGGGAAAGGGGAGGGTTGCGGGTGGGAGGGACGTTATGGGGGGGAAGCCATTGTAATCCATAAGCCGTACTTTGGAAATTTATATTCATTAAATAAAAGTTAAAAAAAAAAGGGAATATCATTATGTTCTTAGACCTGTAAATACAAATCATGTTAACCTGTTAAAAAATTAATTAAAATTAATATAAAAATAAAAAAAAGAAATGAGAATGCAGATGAGTTAGGCTGTAGCAGCTGGGCAAGGGTGGTTCTTGGGCTGGAGGAAGGTGGATGCCATAGAGGTTAGAGAGGAAGAAGATGGTCAGAATTTGGTCATAGGTTGCAGATGTAGGTGAGTGAGAAAATAAGAGTGATTTCTGGTTTCTGACTTGCATGACTGGTTGGTTAGTAAGTTTTTCACTGTGATTGGACCACCACAGCATGGGCAGTGTGATCCTGATTTTGGTTTTGAGTGCATTAGTGTGAGGTCCCTGTAGAAGAAACCAGGCAGAGCTTTTAAGAGGCTGTTTGGGGCTGGCGCCGTGGCTCACTGGGCTAATCCTCCGCCTTGCGGTGCCGGCACACCGGGTTCTAGTCCCGGTCGGGGCACCGGATTCTGTCCCGGTTGCCCCTCTTCCAGGCCAGCTCTCTGCTGTGGCCAGGGAGTGCAGTGGAGGATGGCCCAAGTGCTTGGGCCCTGCACCCCATGGGAGACCAGGAGAAGTACCTGGCTCCTGATTTCGGATCAGCACGGTGCGCCGGCTGCAGCGCGCTGGCCGCGGCGGCCATTGGAGGGTGAACCAACGGCAAAGGAAGACCTTTCTCTCTCTCTCTCTCTCACTGTCCACTCTGCCTGTTAAAAAATAAAAATAATAAAAAAAAAAAGAGGCTGTTTGGATGGATGGTTTTTACAATCACAGGAAGGGTAGGGGCTTTGGGTACAAGTGCTTGTGGAGATAATATACACTGTTTAAGAGGCTGGACTTGGTATAACATAAAACTGACTCAGCCTCTTGCTAGCTGTGTTTTCTTGAGTTGGCTACTTAATCTTCGCGCTTTATTTTCCTCATCCCTGAAGAATTGTGTAGTAGTTGAACCTTCTTCATACAGGTATTGTGAGGATCAACTGATAACAGGTGAGGTGTTTCGCACCTTATCAAGTACATAGTATGCAGTTAGTACTTGTGAGGTGGTGTTACTGTTTACACGTTGGTGGCAAGAAATCCACAAAATGTCTTCTCATAGTATTAGTGAATAATGAGTCACTGTATTGGAGATGGAGAATGTGAATGCTTCATATAAGGAGAGAGATTATAGGAATATTAATCTGATTATGGTTTACTGGAAGAATTATAGAGGGGAGAGTTAAGGGCATATATTAGGAAGTGATTGATAACATAGCGATAACAAATATATGACCGGGGCTGGTGCTGTGGTGGAGTGGGCTAAGCCACCGCCTTCAGTGCTGGTATCCCACATGGGCGATGGTTGAGTCCCAGCTGCTCCACTTCCAATCCAGCTCTCTGCTGTGTCCTGGGAAATCAGTAGAAGATGGCCCAGTGCTTGGGCCCCTGCACCCCCGTAGGAGATTTGGCAGAAGCTCCTGGCTTCTGCTGTTGCTACCATCTGGGGAGTGAACAAGCAGATGGAAGACCCCTCTCTCTCTCTCTCCCTCCCTCCCTCCCTCCCTCCAACTCTGCCTTTCAAATAAATAAATAAATCTTAAAAAAATAAATTGAACAGTAAAGAAAAAATGAGGTAGTGTTGGAATAGAAAAACTGGAATGATCAAAAAATATTGCTGCAGAGAGGTGAATGAGATGAGTACTAAAAAGACCATTGGATTCATTGATTAGATGGGAAATGGTGATCTTTTCCAGTCTTCTGATTTCACTAAAATTCTAGGAGTGAGATATAAGATGAATTAGAATTATTAAATGAGTAGACAGGCATTTGAAATAGTGACAAAATGATTTTAGTATGTCTTGGGAATTTTTTTTTACCCCAAATTTGAAAGTTGTTGTCAAGGCTGAAAAAAATGTAGGCCATTGTCATTGGCAAAATGGAAGTAATCATCACAATTCTCTGAAGTTAATGTTCCAGCTTCGTATGTTCTAACTACTGGAGGCTTCCAGCGACATTGCCAACACAGCTCATATGGAGACTGCCCATCTTACTCTCCTATAAGCACCGAAATTGCTGACAAAATATAGCAACAATAGTCCGAAGCATTTGCGAGCTTGACTTGTGCCAGAGGTGAAAACTGACAGCTGGGAGGGTACAAGTGCCACATCTTGGTCTGGAGGGTCTCTTGAAGGAGCAGAGGAGGTGTGAGGCCTGCATACAGTAGGAGGGTGGAGTGGAGGTCCTTCAGCACAGACTCATGGTGGGCTGTTGCATCTGTGAGAGAAGGCTGAGAACAACTTGACTGCTAGTCTGAGAAAGTGCAGAGAACCTTGTCCTTCAGGGCTGGTGGTAATTGGGATTAATAATAAACAGTAAACCAACAAGACATCTAAATTCCAAAGCTGCAGCTCACAATGGGAGTGAGTTCAAATCCACAGTTTCTTAAAATCTAACCGTCAAGCTGAGAAATTAGCACAGAACCTAGCCCACAACTGTGGACACTAGTAGAGCCCTTAGAAGGAACTGTGATGCTGTCCTGCAGAGCCAGGTCATTGTGTCTACTGAAGAAACAGCTCATGCCGAAGCTGAGCTCACAGTACACAACTGTCCAGCCACACAATGAAGTGAATTACTGTGAAAGAGAGCAGAGTATCAATAGGATAATTAGTACTTCAGTAGGTAGAGATGCTAGGACATGTGAAAGAGATTATTTATTTAAAATGATTGGAGATAAGAGGGAAGACCCCAGTGAAAGAGTGCAGATGAGAAAAAGAACATGGAAAAGAACCAAATTGAATTCTTAGAAATGGAAATTATAGTCATTAAATTTTAAAAAGTAACCTCAATGGGCAGGTTAAATAGTTGAGTAGATATAATCGAAGAGAAAACTATTGATTTTAAAGGAGATTGGATCAGACTGCTTGGAATACAGTACTGAGGAATAAAGAATGGAAAATGAGAAGTTAAAGCTCATGAACTTTAGAATGAGAGGTTCAGTATTACCTTCTGTGAATTTCCAGAAGTAGGGAGTAGGGGAGGAACTATTAGAGATAAATGGGTGAGAAATCTTTCACATTCATTGCAAGGCCCGAGTTCTTAGGGTCCAGAAGCGTAGTGAACATCAAGCAGGATTGAAACAAAGTCAAGCCTAGACACAGCGTAGGTGCAACACTAGGAAACAAACACCTGAGGACAGTGGATGTCTGCATCGGCAGGTGACTGTAGGAAATGACAGTGTATTTTGTTCTTGTAATTTGCTGATGGTGGATTCTAAGTGTTCCTGCTACAAAAAAGTTTGTGAACTACTGGGCATTGTAATTGACTTTAGCCATTCTGCAGTGTATATTTATTTCAAAACAACATAGTATACATGATAAGTGTGGTTTTTGTCAATTAAGGAGAGCATAGGTAATTCAGTTTGCTTTAGCAAGTAAGGTGTATAAGGCAGTAAAAGCATAATGATAAATAAAATTGTTTGTTACTTCATGGGGCTTACATTTGATTAGGGCAGAGATGCACTGATACTTAGATACTGCAGTGCAGTTCACCCTGGCTGGTGGAGGGGTTGGGGTGAGGTGGAAGCTTTAAAGCCACAGAGAGTCTGAGAGATCAGCTTTTGGGACATGAATGGGGTAGAAGTAGCAGGCCCTGCTTGAGGTGCAGCGATTTGGAGAACAGAGATGAAAGAGGAAGAAAGACTGAGCCAGAGGACTTGAACTTGGTGCTTATATAATAGGATTCTTGCTGAACAGGTGCCAAACATCAAGCCCTCCATGTTTAGGCAGTGAATTTCAAGTTACATTCTGAACTGGGGTTTTGCTGCCATGGATAGGGGAAGACAAAACTTGGGTCTTCTTGGCTTTCAGCTACTTTAAATGCCAAAAGGATAAGGTATTTTTAGCAACAATTCAAAGAAGCATATACATGGAAAAGTACATGGTTAAGATAACCTTAGTGCTTGAGAGTTAAGGACAGTTGAGAATGCAGTCATTTTCATTGATGAGGTCACTTGATATTTAGTTGGCTAATGGTTGCTCACCAACAACTCCTTAACTTTGAAAGTTACTTATGTCTAATGTGGAGGATTACAGTTCGTCAAAAATTGTCTACATTTCTAACTGCTGTTTTCTGTGCAACCAGAAGCATGAAACAAGGTGTGGTATGCTTCTATGTAGATAAATTCTTCACAGCACATAAAAAATTTAGCATTTATTAGCTGTGACTAAAACTTAGAAAAAAATTCCCAAGTACTTGGCCTTCAAAGTTTTTGTTTCTTGGATGAATAAACTGAGTTTCATTTTAGATACCCTTGGCAACAAAAGAGATTTTTAAAAAACAATGCCAACCTCATTTGGCATGTGAATAAATTATCCCAAATCAGTTAGTGAGGACACATTGGGCGACCTAACCTGCTCTGTGATTTTGCTTTTATGGTATAGGCAGGGTTGGCTTGAGTCCTCTGTCTCTTGTGTTCCAGTCAACACCAGGTGATCCTGGCCAAAATGAAGAGGATCTGAATCTTTCTGGCTGCTTTTTTAGTGGATCATATAGCATGTATGAGGACTACAGTACTGTGTAGGTTTTAGGAAGGGTGCTGTAGAGTGGCTCCAGTTGACACGAAAAGTGTTCAGCATATATGAGAGGTCTTGGAGATGTTCATGGAAAATGTATACTATGAAAAAACTGCATGGATTTCTCATTTTCTTTGTGTCAAAGAGCTCATCTTTTAAATTTGATTTTCCATGAACTTTTGAAGTGCCTCTGTACAGTGGAAAAGGATCTGGAGCCAGAACACTGAGATGGCAGTTGCCTCTTGGTGAGTAGGATTGTGGGTCTTTCCTTTTATTTGTCTCTGTTTTCTGATCTTCTTTGATGAGCATCTGTTGCTTTTTAAAGAAGGAATGATGTAAAATCTCAGAAAAACAAAGTAATGGGGATATAACATTAGGTAAACAGCAAGTAAGAAATTACTTGGCTTTTTATAGTGTAATGAGTATGGTTGAAGGAGTAGGCCAGCCTGCTTGACACAGTTATCTCTGTGTTGTAGAGGGGGAGGAATATTCTTTTCTTTTTCAATAGTCTGTTTCAAACAGTAAACATTTGTAACCTTTTTAAATTATGAAAGCAATTAAAATTGAATGCAATGTGGTGTTAGTGGATTTTAGGAGGAATCGGGAATTAAGGAGTTAATTGGTTCATCCTGAGAGCATGTGAGTGGACATTGGATTTTAGTGCTTGTTTTCTATTTGAGCTTAAATTAAATTCTGTTTGAACTTAAATTATTGTTTGGGGCCTTATTTTGTTCATGTATTTGAAAAAGGCATGCCATGCCGTTTCTTAAGTTACAGGCTCATTGTAAGAACAAAAAATTCCTTTGAAAGATGAATTGATAAACATATTTGTACCATTGATTTCTGGTTAGTGCTGTTTAATCTTTATGATTCTACTGTCAGATTCTCCCAATAACAACTCTGATATGGAATCTATGTAGTACATTGACTTTTTTTATGGTGGTATGCACAGTAATATTTGAAACATGTAGTTGTAAGTGAAAATTTTTGAATTTAAATGTTCATGAATTTAGTATGTAGAGTATTTGAGTTTTTTAAATATACAAATGTAAATTAGAGCATTTTTTTGTGAATGCTGTAGTGTAGTAGGCAACTACTGGGTGGCACCTGACTCACTACAATAGACCAGTTTCTGAGAGTGCACTAACACATGTCGGGGACCCACTGGCCATCTCTGCCCTTCATGACTTGCCTTGTTTCTATGGAGCTCTACAAATCCCTATAGCCTGGAGCTGGTCTGGTTCTTGTCTATACTGAGGTTTGGATGTTAGGTTTTTACTGAAGTTTGTTTTCCAGTGAATTCCCTCTTTATGCTTAAACTGTCCAGAGTTTCTGCTCTTTAAGCAAATAGTATTCAGACCTTTTAAAAATGGGTGGGGAGGGCACTAATAAGCATTGCCAACAATTTTGAATGAACATAAAATTACAGCAGTTCTAAAAGGTGAGTAGAGAAATGATTTTTTTCACAGCAACTTCTTTATTTTACATATATAAACTTCATGCATTTCATAAGTACAAATTTAGTAACATGATTCTTCCCTCCACCCTCCCTCCCTCCCTCCCAAATTCCCACCCCTCTTCAAGAGTATCATTCATTTCAACAGATGAAATTAGTCTTCAAGTGTTAGGGGTTTTGTTTGCATCTGGAAAATTCCATGTCCTAACCTTGCTTAGATGGTTCCATGCTTCATCTTCCTTATTAATTTCTAAATGTTAGCTTTGTTCAGTGACCATATTTCCCTGGGTCTGTCCTCTACCCATTCCTCTCTGCTTTGTTGACTATGTTAGAGTGGCCTTTCTTCTTTCCACGCCTCTGTCTAGGTTTCTGCAATGTCTTCTCTGGGGTCATAGGAACAGCCTTTTCCTTTCCATGGGTAGAAGCTGGTTTGGTCCATACTTAGGATGTGAGCAGTGTTGATGATGAAGACATCTAAAAAGGATGCTGGATTAAAATGGGCATTCCTTTGTTCTTTAGATTGTTCAGATTTTGTGAGCAGAGGCTGCCAAAGTGTCTTTTCATTACAGGATCTTGGTTTTAGCAGTTATTTTATTATGTATTTATTTATGAAAAATGACATGAGTTGGTTAAATTCTTACCATAGCAAAATGCAGTAGTAAAAGTATGTACTTTGCGGATTCTCAAACCCACAGTTGCCTTTATTTAAGGCTGCCACTGTTCCAGTCTCGGAAATGTTGGTTATTCTATGTGTATTCCCTCCAGTCCTTTGTCTTATACACCTGGTAGTATACTAGAGTGTGACTGGAGCACACTTACCTGTTTAGACTTACTGTATCTTAGACGTTACTTCATATTAGCACATACTGATTGTCGCTCCCCCTCTTCGCGGAGGAACGACACAGGACCCTGCGCTGTTCTTTTGTCTGCTCAGCCCTCCCCGGGTTTGCTGCTGGTCCTTCCCGGGTTGGCTGCCGATCCTTCCACCTCCATGGAGGGGCGGCTCCCCCTGCCACTTTCCCCACTTCCGCGGGGGAGCGGCACACCGCCGGCCGGCTCTCTCGGGGGCTGCTCAGATGTTATCTGGATGTTCCTGGTGCATGTTGTCTCTCTCCTCCTTTATAGTCCTCTTCCACCAATCCCAACTCTGCTACCCACACGCCGAGCATGCTGCTCTCCTCCAATTAGGAGCAAGATCAGCTCCTGCAGCTCAGTCAAATTGGCGAGAGGCAGCTGTGTAAAAGTTGTTTACTCCTCTCCCAGCGCCATATTGTGGGAGAGCAGATGCATAGAATAAGTCTTAATTCCAGTAACTTAGTCTAGTCTGAGTTGCTCCCCACACTGATACCTTGTTAACCTATGTACAAGGGCTGGCACTGTAGCATAGTGGGTAAAGCTGCTGTCTACAGTGCCGGCAACCCATATGGGTGTCGTTTCGAGTCCCGACTGCTCCACTTCTGATCTAGCTCTCTGCTATGGCCTGGAAAAGCAGTAGAAGATGGTCCAGTGCTTGGGTCCCTGCACCTGCGTGCAAGATCCAGAAGAAGCTGCTGGCTTCTGCCGTTGCTACCAACCGGGGAGTGAATGAGCAGATGGAAGACTTTGTCTCTTTCTCTCTCTCTCTGCCTCTGCCTCTCTCTGCCTTTCAAGTAAATAAATAAATCTTAAAAAACCTATGCACATAGAAACTGTGGTTTAAGTCAGGTTTTAAGTCATGTACTGTAGTGTGGTGTCATGAGTCTTAGAGCTGAATTCAGATTCTGACTCTGCCATTCATGAACTGTGTGACCTTGAGCAAGTTATGTAATCTGTGTTTCAGCTGCTCATTTATAAGACAGAGTTACTCTCTTTCACAAGGTTTTTCTAAGGATTAGAAGACATAATGTATGTAGAACACTTAGCACTGTGTCTTGCTTAATAAATCATAACCATTATTGTAGTCATTAATTTATCAGATCAAATGAGCCCCTAATACATTTCTCCTTCATCAACTAAAATAGAATACACAGGAGTCATTCTTTGTTACTTGTTTTGTGACCTTTTGACTGTGTTGGTTGTCCTTTTCTTCTAGTCTTTTGTTGATAGTCTCTTCCTCTAGCCTTCTGGCACTTTCTCCAACAAATGTTGGATATTTCTTTGACTTTTTGGAGTGTTTTGGGCTTGTTGGTGACTTTACTGACCTGTTGTTTCAGCCCTGCCGTTGCATTAGGTGGTTTAGTTAAACAAAGCAGAGAAGGAATAGTTCTGTTGACGAGGCTCTAGAGTGAGTTTAATATTGGCAATCAAATTTATTCAAGTCACTAGACAGTGTGATTCTTCCTGTGATTGGGAGTTCAGCTGGGATAGAAGAGAGATTTTGACCAGATGGCATCTGGCAGCAAGTAATAAATGTGGGCTGAGATGCCACAGAAGCCCTTCAACAGTGGAGGCCTGTCTGGGGTGGCCCCTGAGACAGATCCACAGGGGCCACTCACGAAGTGGGGTGGAGAATCGGCAGCCCATTGTTGAATACAAATTGGCATGATAAGTCAGGCTTTGGGGCCTCCCAGGAAATGGTAAGCATAGTATAGTATGTGTGTGTATGTGTGAAAAACAGAAATTTGTGGTGTATGAAACACAAGAGCTACCTCCCTAGCTGCTTGAGTGTGTTGTTGTTTTTTTTTTTTTTTTTTTTTTTGACAGGCAGAGTGGACAGTGAGAGAGAGAGAGAGAGAGAATGGTCTTCCTTTGCCGTTGGTTCACCCTCCAATGGCCACTGCGGCCGGCGCACCGCGCTGATCCGATGGCAGGAGCCAGGTGCTTCTCCTGGTCTCCCGTGGGGTGCAGGGCCCAAGCACTTGGGCCATCCTCCACTGCACTCCCTGGCCACAGCAGAGAGCTGGACTGGAAGGGGGGCAACCGGGACAGAATCCGGCGCCCCGACCGGGACTAGAACCCGGTGTGCTGGCACCGCAAGGTGGAGGATTAGCCTAGTGAGCCGCGGCGCCAGCCTTGAGTGTTGTTAATCATAGTGCAAGCAGTCTAGCTGTGGGCAGCCCCCACCTTTCTTCAGAGAAGGGTCTTCACAGGGGAGGGATGGGTCTTTCTTGACAGGGGTCTGCCAGGTGTTGTGCTTGAAGGAGATGAGACAGCTGCTCCCAGAATGGTTTGTGGAGGACCCTGTAGTGGCTGAGTGCCTGTGAGAATGACTGGATTTGATTGACATCAGTGTGATCTATCCACACCCACCAGCTGGTGGCTTAGATTTTAGAGGTGATTTTGAATCCTGTGGAGTGTGTTCTCTGGCGTCTTGGCCTGATGGGTTTTCACTACTTGGATGACCTATCTATGTGTGTTTGATAGTATTTTTGTCCATTTTGAGTTTCTGTCATTGTCTGCTGCAGTGATGGAGAAGGGTCTGTTACCTACTCCCAAAGGCATCTAGTGTTAGTCTGTTAGTCTGTTGACTGCTGATTCTAATGCCCTTTCTGCCATTCAGTTGCAGTCAGTGGAGGAAATGTAGTGCTTGAAACACATTTGTAGTGTCCTGTTGGAGGATTTCAATTTGATTGTTCTGGTTTCTTGTTTATATTGAAAATCTGTTTTCTTTTTCTGTTCAAGTTTAGCCCTTTCTTCATCCTTTGTTTTTGCATATGCTTTTCTTAAAATTTGAACATTTAAAGAGATGACAGCTTGTCTTGGTACCAGGGCTTTTCTGAGAGAGAAAGAACAAGTTCGATTTTGCCTAATAGAATTGCCCAGAAGTGGTGGAAGATGCCCACATGGGCTTCAGAAACTCCAGCCTCATGTTCACAGCCACTCTTCTCCCTCCCAACACAGGCACTCCAGTAATTAGGTCTATGAGAGACTCCAGTTTCCAGACATCTTTGCTCTTCTCTGAAGTTAGATTTTTTTGCTATTTCTCCTGTCCTTTGTTTACAAGTTCTCTTTTTATACACACCTTGGACTCTGGAGAAAGCTGCAAGTAGAGTGCATTTACTTTTTGAATAAGAACTCATGTTATTATAAATTGCTGTTTAGCATTAGCCTTATTTTACATTGATTTCAACCCCTCCAGATCCCTAAAAATAGGGCTAAAATCCCTAAAAATAGATGAAACATTCAGACTAATTTTTGTTCTTTACAAATAAGTAAAGATTTCTGAATCAAAGTATGATCTTTGAGATTTTAGCCAAAGAACTTCTGTATTTTAAGCAGTTGTTCTTGTTCTGTTTCAGTAATATTAAATATGGCCAGAAAAAGTCCCACTTGAGGTATGGGATTTGTCATTTTTCTTTAAAAAAAAATCTGTCATCTGTCTTGCACTGCTTCTAGAATGAAAGCAAATTGAGGCCAGTGTTGTGGCGTAGCAGGTAAAAAGTACGACCTATGGCTCCAGGCCCAGCTGCTCCACTTCCCATCCAGCTCCCTGCTACCTGGGAAAGCAGCAGAAGACGGCCCAAGTGCTTGGACCCCTGCACCCATGTAGGAGACCCAGAAGAAGCTCCTGGCTCCAGGATTTTGATCAGAAAGCAAGCAGGCCTTATACTGTTTATCCAAAAAAGTTGAAGGTAGTTATTTTTGTTGGAGCTTAAGAATTAGAGAAGCTATTACATTGATACTGTCAGAGAAAGTGTATTTAAAAAAAAAAAAAAAAAGGAAGACCAAGCAGTCTTAATTTAAACTTTGTACTCTATAAAAATTGAATGTTGCCCATAGACTTTGACAGAGACAAGCACAAAGCTCTTGAAGTTGGTGTATTTTTTTCTGAAATTTAACTCTTCATAATATACCATAGTATTTCATGATATCTCTTAGTTCTAAAATTTTAAGATATTTCAGAGCTTATCTACTGAAGGCTCTTGAAATGAAAACTAAAAAGTGTATTAATTGTATGTGAAAGAAAATATCTTTCTAGAACCCCCAAAGCCTTTAAAAAACCTGGAGGCAAGATGGTACTGTGGAATTTTTTGTCAAATTGTTTCGAAGCCTCGAAATCAAAGTAAAAGGAATTAGAAAGTCATCTTTGATTTTCTTGGGTCATTTAATTTGAGCTGATTTCTTCAGAGCATGTACGTTTCTTCCAGTGCAGTACTAAGGACACAGTTGTGGGTGGTCAGCCTTTGAGCAGTGTTCTTTGGCCTGTCCTGCTACCGCTGGCTGTGGGGGCCGAGCCGAGGAACATGAGAAGGTATCAGAACCTGTCTTGACGTCCTGAGAGTAACTCAAGGCACACAACTGATTGATGCTGAATCAGTGTGATGATAGACTGACAGGCTACATGAATGACAAACCATGCTTCTTTTCTAAATAGTTAAAGATGTTGTATGGATCTTACAATAACTGGGGTTACTTTCCAAAGAAACATTCTTTATATGAGAAAGGGACAGTTACTTTAAATTCATTAGTGGGAATGTAGTTTTTTTTTTTTTTTTTAAATTCTTTGAGTATTTTATAAACACATTTGCAGGACTCAAAGGCTAAACTGTGTAGGAAAATGTGCTTGGAAGTCTTGCATACATCCTTGCCCCTCCAGCCCACTTGTCTCTTCCCCTCACAGGTTACTATTTTTATTAGCTTGCTTCTTTTAAGAATTGTTTTGTTGGGGTACAATTCATACAGCATAGAATTACCCGTCCTGAGGTGAGTAATGAAGTGACATTTGATATGGTCACAATGTTGTGCTCTCACTACCTCTGTCTAGTTCCAGAATACACTCATCACCCCCATAGGAAACCCCATACCCATTAAGTAGTCATTCCTCATTCTCCCCTCCCTTCAGTCCTTGAGAACCCTTAACCTGCATTGTGTTTGTATAGCTTTGCCTTCTGAGATTGCACAGAAATGGAACAATACAGGACCTTTGGTGTCTAGCTTCTTTGTCCTGGTGTCTTGATTCATGTGTCATACTTCCTCATTTTTGTGGCTGAGTAGTATTCCATTATGGTGAGTGTGCCACAGTTTATCTCTTGAGTCCTACATTGATGGGCATTTGCGTTGTTTCCACCCTTTGGTGGTTTTGAGTAGTGCTGTCATGAACGTTCATGTTAATGTATTTGAGTTTCTGATTCAAATGCTTTTGGGTAAATACTTAAGAGCAAAATTGTTGGGTTTTACAGTACTTTTTAGTTTAAATTTTGGAGTAATGGCCAAACTGCTTTCTAGAGTGGCCGAACCACTTTATATTCCCATTGTCAATATGTGAGAATTCCAGTGTCTTTGTATTGTTGCAACATTGATGTTCTTTCTTCTTTTATTGTAGTTAACCTAATAGATGTGAAATGTAATATCATTCTGGTTTTGATTTTTACCTAATTCAAAAAATATTTGAGAAAGATACTAATCTGCCAATTCATTTCCCCAAATGCCTGGCAACTAGGAACTCAATCCAGGTCTCCTACATGGGTGGCAGGTACCCAACTATTTAAGCCATTTCCTGCCTCCCAGGATGCACGATAGCAGGAAGCTAAAATGGGGTAGCATAGCCGGTACTGAAACCCATCACTGGCTGGGCCATGGCTCACTTGGCTAACCCTCCGACTGCGGTGCCGGCACCCCAGGTTCTAGTCCTGGTTGGGGTGCCGGGTACTAGTCCTGGTTGCTCCTCTTCCAGTCCAGCTCTCTGCTGTGGCCCAGGAGGGCAGCAGAGGATGGCCCAAGTGCTTGGGTCCCTGCAGCCACATGGGAGACCAGGAAGAAGTACCCGGCTCCTGGCTTCAGATCAGCGTAGCACCGGCCATAGCGGCCATTAGGGGAGTGAACCAATGGAAGGAAGACCTTTCTGTCTCTCTCTCTCTCACTGTCTAACTCTGCCTGGCAAAAAAACAAACAAACAAAAAAAACCAAAAAACAAAAAAACCATCACTCCCATATGGGATGAGGCTATAATGAGTGGCTTCTTAACTGATATTCCAAATGTATGCCCCATCTTTCCCTCTAATATTTAGTGATGATAATCTTTTCATATGGTTGCTGGCCATTTGAATATCATCTTTAAAGAAATGCCTGTTCAAGTCATTTGCCTATTTTTATTGCATTGTCTTTGTTCTGGAGTTGTAGCAGTTTTTTATACAGTCTGAGCACTAAACCATTATCAGGTGCATGATAGTTTCTCCCATTCTGTTTCTTGTTTATTCATGTATTCTTTTTGTAAATACACATATTTTAATTTCCCCTAGTCTTATATAAATGGTAGCATTTCAAGCACAAAGTTTTCTGTACCTGATCCCCCCCCCCCCCCCCGCCGGACTTAACAATGTAGTATGGAAATCTCTCCAATTAGTACATAGGGAATGCCTCCCTTCCCCCCAGTCATATCCTGTTGTATGGATATACCATGGTTTATTGAGCCCAGTTGCATGGGTTATCTCCAGTATTTTGCTATTCTAGCAGCTGGTGCTCTGTATCTGTGCTACAGATTTCTAAATGTGGGATTGCTGTAGCAAAGCTGTGTATGTAGCCCATTAAACAGTGTCCTTAAGAAAACCTCATTCCTACCTGACTTTTATTCTATACTTCTTCCATTACATTTTTTTAAAAGATTTATTTATTTGAAAGGCAGAGTTACGAGAGGTCTTCTACCCACTGGTTCACTCCCCAGATGGCCGCAATGGATGTAGCTTGTGCCGATCCAGAGCCATGAGCTTCTTCTGGGTTTCCCACGTGGGTGCAGGGGCCCAAGGACTTGGGCCGTCTTCTGCTGCTTTCCTAGGCCATAGCAGAGAGCTGGATCAGAAGTGGAGCAGCGGGACTCGAACAACGCCCATATGGGATGCTGGCACTGCAGGCGGTGGCTTTACTCACTACACCACGGCACGGGCCCCTCTTCCATTACATTTTATCATCCTTGTATTTTTCTGGTAAGAATTACTATATAATGTCAGAACATTGGCTACCCTGAAGAGCATTCTGTGGAAAGCTTTGCTACATTTCATAGTCTGAAGCTCCACATGTAACAGATACGGGTCCTTCAAAAATAATTTTTACTTCCAAATGGATCTTTTATCTTCAACTAGAAATCTAAGCCTTTAAGTGAATGTTCATTTTGGATTTAGATTTTTGGTCATAGGAAAATGAGAAGGATCTGCATCAAAGTGAGCAAGTGCCCCTCTTTGTTGCCACAGCCAGTCTCTTACCTGCACTCAACTATCTGATCATTTTCTTTTATCCAGTGAGAGAAATTGCAAAGACGGGCTAAAATTATGGAAAACTCCACATAGTGTTCTTGGTTATTTCCTGTGATTCTATTCTCTTCTCCTTTGCTTACACCCCAATATCCCTTGGAGGGATCAACTCAGATATATTCTCCTTCACAAATCTCTCAAAACCAGAACATTTCCCTATGTCCCATAGCATTTGTTGGCATTATGTACTCAGAAGTTGCTGTGTAGTGTTAAGTTATGTATGTAGAAACTCTCCCATTGTACTAAAGGATCTTTGAGGCCAGAGATTCTTTCTTAATGCCTCAGTATGTTGTGTGCTTAGTCAGTTATAGCTGAGCTTTTGGAGTGAATTGTTTTTTAGGGTTTTATACTGATTTCTCTTCGTTTTTACCTCCTAAGTTTAGATGTTCCCTAGGTATCATCTTTGGTCTTAGCTTTCTTTTCTCATCTAGTCTTGTCAGCTTTCATAGCCTAAGCACATAGGTTCATCTGTATGTCCTTATTCTAGCCCCTAATCTGGACTTTGTGTCTGATTCACCCGCTATAACTCAAATGTAATACATCCTCAGCTGAAGTCACCATTGTGCCATCTAGAATTGCATCTGATCTTTGGTAGGAATTTGTTTCTGGGGTGATTGAATACATCTTAAGAAGTCTAACTCCTTTTCCTGACTTTGTTTTTGTTTTTTACGTAGACTAACTCAATCACTTCTTGGCCTTTTGGCTAAGATCAAATATAAGTAGAATGACTCGGATGCTGTCTTGTCCACCCATCTGATCAGCTGTTGGATATTCTTGTTTCTAGATGGGAATGTTTCATGTACAGTAATGTTGTGTACAGGGCCTGAGACGTATCACTAGGAAGTATTGTCATGTATACATCATAGAGTACAGTTACACAAACATAAATGGCATAGTATATTAAACACCTATGCTGTGTAGGATAGCCTGTTGATCTGAGGTTACAGTTCTATACAACATGGTACTATGTGTGGTGTGTTACTATGCTGCATACTGTAGATAATTGTGACAAAGTGGTACATATTTATACAGCTGAATATGGGAAAAAGTGTAAAATATATTATAAAAGATGATAAATGCTATACCTTTATAGGGCACTTATCAAGAATGGAGCTTGTAGGACTGGAAGTTGCTCAGTATGAGAGAGAAGTGAAAGTAAAGAACTAAGATTATTTAACTACCACAGACTTCGTAAACACTGTATATTAAGGATGCACTACATTAGTAAAATTTTTCTCCAACAAATTAATTTGAAAGCTTTTAAAAACTTTTAAACTCTTTCATAATAACATTTAGCTTAAAACACATTATGCACAAATACTTTCTTCATATCCTTATTCTATAAGATTTTTTTCCATTTAAAATTTTTAAAATTTGTAAACATTTTGTTAAGACAAATATACTAGACTGCACCAACACAGGGTCACTTCTTGACTGAAGGGAAGGTCTTCAGGTGCAATAACACATGGAGCTGTTGTCTCCTGTGGTAGGAATGCTGCCTTCTGCAGCCCCTGCAAAGGACCTGCTTGAGGTTCTTCCTGAGATGTTGGCCTTTTCATACATAAGTTCATAGGTGTTTGCTTGGGTCCTTTTTTCATCATAGATTTGCTAGCAAGCAGCAAATACACCACGAACACTGCTCTCTATTAATGAACACCTTTGGGTGTTGGGTTTTCAAACATTTTTTTTCTCAACCATTTGTGTGACAGCAATCATAGTAACACCAGACTGAGTGAGTCCTGTTCTCTCTCAGAAGGAAGCTGACCACTGACCGCCTGTCTCACTGGCACCACTCTTAGTCATAGAGTTTAAGTGTTATTACAGAAGGATCAGCAAGATGCCTGATAACTCCCAAAGAACAGTAAGAGACACGGGTTCCAACCTCCAGCTCCCCATTACTTTGTAAAAGTATAAAACCTTGTCTCTTCAGCTGTCTGCCCAGGTTAATCCTTGCTGTACCTGTGCCTGAACTGCTGGTCACCCTGGTCTGTAATCATATACATATATATATATATATATATATGATATACACACACATGCATATATATACATACATACATATATAAATTTAAACATATATATTTGAAAGAGAAGGGGTGGGAAGATAGATAGGTCTTCCATCTGCTGGTTCACTCCCCAAATGACCCCAAAAGGCTGGGGTTGGGGCTGAGCCAGGCCAGAGCCAGGAGCCAGGAGCTTTCTCTGGGTCTTCCATGTGGGTGCAGCAGCCTATCCTCTGCTGCTTTTTGAAGTGGATTAGCAGGGACCTGGATTGGATGTGGAGCAGCCAGGACTTGAACTTCTACCCATATGGGATACTGGCATTGCAGGTGAAAGCTTAATATTCTATGCTACAATGTTGACCCCTAGAATCCCTTATGTACATTGCACTAATTGCACTAATCCTTTCTTAGTTTCTTCTGTGGCACTTTATTTACATTTTCTATCTAAGGATTCCTGTTCACTTCAAGTTGTAGTGGACCTGGTGCTACACCTGTGACTTATGCTCTGCTCCCAGCAACTACATTTAGCATTACAAGGTGATGGGAATTGTTCAGCTCTATTGTAATCTTAAAGGGCCACTGTTACTTAGGGAGTCTGTTGTTGACCACAGTGTTGGTTTGTGGTTCATGACTGTACATGTCTTGTTTTCTGATGCTACCACCTGAATGTAGTCCCACCTATTGTCTGCATTATTTTGATGACAGATTTTTCTGAAGAATATCTTGGACTCCCTTTTTAGTCCTAGCAACTTTATTTGATTCTACAACGTTGACCGGGTTGAACCTAGCACTAAAAGTTCTCCACCAGTCTGTAGACATTGCTAAACACATTTCCCATTTTTTCTCTCAATCTTTCCCAGTTTCAGCCAGTATTTTTCATCTCTTGGTGCTGCCACTGTCAGCATCCATACTAGAAACCCAATATGTATTTGTGGCTTCCTTCTGATCTTCCCCTACACACCCAGCACCTCTGGTTAGCTTTGATATCCTGTGGGTTTCACTCCTCTTAAATAGTTCTCACATCTGTCCTCCTCATCCCAAGTTGGCTTTCTGCTCAGATCCTTGGGCAGGTTCACTCACATAACTTCCAAAATGTAAATCTCACCACAAATCTCGACTTGTAATAGCCCTTCCTGCAGCATTGCAGGTTCCTCGTGATCTGAGCCAGTTCGCTTCTGTGGTGTAGTCTCTTCAGGATGTCACTTCACACTCTCATGGTACTGATTGATAGCAGTTACACTGTTTGGCTCCCTTCCTCTCTACTATGCCGTGATTCTGAGATGCCTTTGTTGAATGCTGACTCCACATCCCCTCCGCAACTTCACCTTTGGTCAGGCAAATTTCAACTCATTTGTTGAGTTTCAGTTTAGGCATCACTGCCTCCTTTTAGCCTTTTTAAATTTTTTGTGTCCTCTACATCAAGAATTGCCTTGGTTTCCACAGTACTCTGTGTATCTGTGCCTTACTCATTATAGGTCCAGTCTATTTTTACAGTTTGTGAAATTCAAAAGACAAGATTATTTTATTCATTGTTACATTCTGTGCACCTGGCACAATGGCTGATACATAATTGGAACCCAGTACCTGTCTGAATGAATGAATGCGTTGAATGATTCCTTTTTCTGTCACCATTTTTGCCTGTGATTCCTGAATTTGCAGAGCTTGCTGTGAAGAACTGGAAGGCATGATACATGGTTACTCACTGGCCAGTGTTGGGGTAGGTTGTGAGATACCTGCAGATTCTAGGGGGAAGTCCACTTCAAGTTCATTGTGGTTGTAAGACTGAGGTCTCTGCTTCCCTGCTGGTCGTTAGCTGGGGTCACTCTGTGTTTGAGAGGCCACTCCATCTTCAGATCAGTAAAGGCAAGGTCAGTTCCTTCTCATACTTCAGTATGCCTGTCCTCTGCCTTTGGCTGGAGAAATTTTGTTTGAAAGAGCTTGTGTGCCTGCTTCAGGGCCGCTGAGATAATTTCTCTGTCTTTGGGCCAGATGTGCCATAGGACATGACAACATGGGAGTGAGATGTTGTCAGAGTCATGGGTTCCAGAGTTGGGGTGGGATGTTTTTGATTTCTGCCTTCTACAGTGCTCATGGTGTAGTAATGTGTTAATAGATTAAGTAAAGTTTTTGCTTTGCCAGTAAAGTGTCTCTTCCCTGCCTTTTGATTGCAGGGTTTATATCGCCTGCTTTCATTTCTTTAAACTCATTGCTCTTTCATTTCTCTATGTGACAAGAATGAAACTGTGCGGTTTATCGTATACTGTAGAGATAAGCTTGGGAGAGAAGAATGGAAGTGGACTGTTGACCCTAAGCGAAATCTTCTATGTATTGTTCTAGGGAATCATCTTCCATGTTTCCCTTTTAACAGTGCAGTTTTAGGTTCAGGTGGTTTTTCTTGTCATTTGCCTGATCCACTTTTAGTGTAGCATTTAAAATAATTGTAGATTGTTTGTAAACAGATATTTAAATAAAAGTGGACTTTTTATTGAAAGATACATAGAACTAATATAAATTTATCATTTGACAAATTTTCATAAAGGAACATATACATGCAGTTAATACCCAAGTCAAAGCATAGTGTGTCTATCAGTGCTCTAAAAGTTGGTCTGTTGTATGGCCGTTGGAAAACAGTGTTTCACTTTGCTATTAATTTGAGCCTTCAGCCTATTTGCTACTGCTATATTTTTTTCTTTTGAGACTGTTTGGAGCCTGGAATTAGTATAGTTGGGAGGGAGCTTGTAGAAATCTGTCGGATGCTAAGTATGGGATTCGGTACAAATAATCAAAGATGATGTGGAGCCGGATGCCTTCACAGTACTAGGAAATAACTGTTAATTATAAAAATGGGTTTTGTACCCAAAGCAATAGAAGGCTCTTCCTTTTGCTGTTAAAATAGAACCAGAGAAGCTGGTCTTCAGGAAAGCCAACCTAATGGGGTCAGTTTCAAATGGATGTTGCTTTTTATATTTTTATGGCCAACATTTCTAGTTTTTCTCTTATAATTTCATTAAACTTGAGTTCAGAAAATGTACAAGATTACAGAACCTGTATTTGGGGTTCTTATGGCCAAACATTTGCAAGAGACTCTCTTTCTGGCTTTTCTCTTTAAATTGGGGTTAAGCTCTTCATGCTGAACTTTTTTTTCTCAGAGAATAAACTTTGGAAAAATTTTTTTCAAGCCTGTGTAGAGTGGTGGACTCTGCCAGTGAGATGTCCTTGGAACCGTATCCCTGACCCTGAAGGATTCCTGCACCATCTGGGTCAGTTGGTTTCTTAAAGTTCCTGACCCAAACAGTTCTTGGTGGTGCTTTTGATTGACAGGTGATTATAATGTAGCACTCTAATGTAGACATTGTAGATTTATAGACAAATACTATATGGTAAGTATTGAATTACAGAAGGACTCCTGATCCCAGCATTAATAGCTATTTTTTTCTTTTTCTTTTCCTTTTTTTTTTAGACAGGCAGAGTGGACAGTCAGAGACAGGGAGAAAGGTCTTCCTTTGCCGTTGGTTCACCCTCCAATGGCCGGCACAGCCAGTGCACCGCGCTGATCCGAAGCCAGGAGCCAGGTGCTTCCTCCTGGTCTCCCATGGGGTGCAGGGCCCAAGGACCCGGGCTATCCTCCACTGCACTCCTGGGCCACAGCAGAGAGCTGGCCTGGAAGAGGGGCCACCGGGACAGAATCTGGTGCCCTGACCGGGACTAGAACCCGGTGTGCAGGCGTCTGCGGCGCCTGATTAGCCTATTGAGCTGCAGCGCCAGCCATCTTAATTTCATATAGCAATTCTAACCTACTAACATTCTGACTTTATATATAACATGTTAACCTGCTCTGTTTCTTTAATCTCCTAGGTTATTGCTTGTAATTATAAATGATATAAGAAATCTTACTATATATTCTCATGAGTTTTCAAAGAATGCCAACTTAAAAAGGAAAATGTAATACTTTTAAAAGTGAGAATTTAGGCATTGCACTTAAAATCCTTTTTATTATAACAAGCATTTGAAGAGTTCTTAAATAATTCTGGTCACATGACCGGTGCCTCAGCTCACTTTCACTTGGCTAATCCTCTGCCTGCGGCATCAGCACCCCAGGTTCTAGTCCCGGTTGGGGCGCCAAATTCTGTCCCGGTGGCTCCTCTTCCAGTCCAGCTCTCTGCTGTGGCCCGGGAAGGCAGTGGAGGATGGCCCAAGTGCTTGGGCCCTGCACCCGCATGGGAGACCAGGAGAAGCACCTGGCTCCTGGTTATGGATCAGTGCGGTGAGCTGGCTGCAGCATGCTGGCCATAGCGGCCATTTGGGGGTGAACCAACGGAAGGAAGACCTTTCTTTCTGTCTGTCTGTCTGTCTGGCTCTCTCTCTAACACTGCCTGTCAAAAAATAAAAAAAAAATTCTGGTCCCAGGAACCAAAATGATTTTAATTCAAACAATAGAGTGTGAACGTAACTGTTGGCATTGTAGATCTGTCATAAAAAATTAAAGGGCATAACAACAAAATAAACCAGCTTCTTGGGTGGAATTATTGATATTGCTAAGCAATACAGTTTTATAGATTTGTCTATAAAAGAGTACCAGAACAATTGCTAAGTAATGTCTTAACAGTTGTTTAAAACGGACACAGACCTCTTTGAGTTTCCCTGATGCGTTGTTCATCTCATGTTTGATGGGCAGGAAAACTGCACAGGTTATTGTTGTAATAGAATTGGCAGAATTTTAGATGTCGGGTAGGCTGCACAAATCAAATGGACTCTTTGAGAGACCTAGGAAAGTCCATCTTACTTGGTTGTAACCAGTATATAACATGTTGGGGAAAAAGAGCCAACCAGATGAAAGAGCACAATTAGACATTCATCTTTTAAAGATACTGTAAGGTATTTTAAAAAATAACTTTAAGATGATTAGTTTTTGCCTCCTATGGCTTTTTGTGTAAGCAGTACTTGCTCATTGTGAATTGTATGGAAACTACAGAAAGTACAAGTCAAGCGCAATCCTTTTAGATAACCACTTTTAACAGTTTTTGAACACATTGCTAGTATTGCTGTTCATTTAAATTCATATGTAAAGGTATGTATATCTGTAGGTTTAAATTTTATGCTGTTTTGTGTTCTTTTTTTTTTTTTTATTTTTTGACAGGCAGAGTGGACAGTGAGAGAGAGACAGACAGAGAGAAAGGTCTTCCTTTGCCGTTGGTTCACCCTCCAATGGCCGCCACGGCCGGCACACCGCGCTGATCCGATGGCAGGAGCCAGGTGCTTCTCCTGGTCTCCCATGGGGTGCAGGGCCCAAGCACTTGGGCCATCCTCCACTGCCTTCCCGGGCCACAGCAGAGAGCTGGCCTGGAAGAGGGGCAACCGGGACAGAATCCGGCGCCCCGACCGGGACTAGAACCTGGTGTTGTGCCGGCGCCGCAAGGCGGAGGATTAGCCTAGTGAGCCGCGGCGCTGGCCCTGTTTTGTATTCTTAACAGTATATTTTCAAATCTGTAAATAGTTATGCTCTACTATTTTCAATGAATTACATACTCTTACTATGAGTTACCTTTTATTTGACTCTACTGTTAAATAGAAACTGAAGTTGTTTTAGTTCTCCATTATAAATCAGGATGTGATCCACAAGCTTAGGTATACATCTTATCCTGTTTGTCTCAAAATCACCTTAGGAAATACTCTATGACCAGCAGTACTACAATAAGTATGTCCATGTTGTTCCGTATCACCAAGCTGCCTGTCAGAAAGGTAGTGTTAATTTATACTTCCACGAAGTCCTCACATACCTGCATCTTCTCCACAGCGATGCTTTAACAATGTTTCTATTACTACAAATTAGAAAAATGCAAACTGAGCTTTTTGTTCTTCACTTTACATTTCCTGTTTTTAAAAGAATAGTTTTAGATTTTTGTTTGGGGGGAAAGTGGTTGAGCACTTGCATCCACTGGGAGAATGGCTGAGGTAGGGCTGAAGTCAGGAACCAAGAACTCAGTCCAGGTCTGCCGTAATGTGTCAGGAATACAGCTGCTTGAGCCCATGACTTTCGGCCTTCAAGAGCACGCATTAGCAGGAAACTGGAGTCAGGAGCTGGAGCGAGGTATTGAAACTGGACACTCTGATATGGGACACGAGCATCTTAGCTCTTTCATTTGTTTTTGTAGCTTTTACTGCATTATGGAAAATGTAAGCATGTGTGCCAGTAGAGGCGTACCCATCACCCACCCAGCTTCAGTAATTGCAACTAAGATCTAACCTGGTGTCATCTCCATCCCACCTGTTTTCCCTTCCTTTGATTTTGTGAAGCAAATTCCAGACATAGCATTATGTAATTTGTGCTATCTCATTTTTATTTACATGTCTTCATTTACTACTGAGACTGAGTATCTTTTTATATACCTATTGGGTACAAACTGTATATATATTTTAATTTAATAGTGAGTTAATTGATTTTCTTGCTCTGAGTTTAAACCAATTGCATTAGTGTGACTGAGTGCTTAGTGCTTTAATAATGTTAAGCTATTAGATGGAAAGATAATGTTCAGTTCCAGGAAAGCAGCCGGACTTTGTGTTGGTCAGATATCATCTGCAGCCTTTGGTCCTTGGTGTGACATTTCTAGAGGGTCACAGACAGACTAGCGTAGTTAGAGAGTGACCAGTATGGTGCAAACAGGGGACAGCACCATTTAGAGAATGATAAGAGGAGCTTACGGGGGTGGGGTGAGGTGGGGGGGTGTTGCTCTTTAGAGAAGACAAAATTGAGGGCAGGGGATGATAGTGGAAACAACTGTGAAGATGTGAGGTGTGGAAGAGCTTCGGGACGAACTGCCACTTGAGTAGAAATCAATTTCCTCTCCTTTGGCTCCTCGGGATACTTGGCTTTTACTGATTCTGTGTATGTAGGACTGATGAAAGCAAGATGCTTTTGGGTTTCCAGGGAACCTCTAGTGGATCTTTGTCAGATTTTACTCTAAATACCTGTTTTGTGCAAGAATTTAACTTCCAGGCTTGAAGTGATTTTTCCATATGAGAAAATACCTTCCAGAAGTGAAAAATAGTTTTCCAACACAGAGCTGCCCCGTGTTGGCCCAGAACTCCATTTAAAAAATAAGTTGTCAGTAAAGTGTTTCATAATTCATTTGGAGGCAAAAATTGACCTGTACAGCAAGTGTCTTTATCCCATTTGCTGTGAATATTCATACATTTCTTTGCGGAGATAGTAAAGTGTTTGATAGTGTGCCTTTCCATACTGGAGAGAGCATTATGTAATGGTATAATTATCCTCATAAAACTCAAGTCTGGATTCTAAACACTTTGGGCCCAAGGGGTATTCGTACCTATAGTTGCTGTTTTTCTTGTGCTGAATGATATGCAGTGTGTTTTGGTAGTTGATCACCATGTACATGTAAAATAAAGATGATGATGTTTCCCATTTGTCCCTTTGGAGGATGTGGAAATGAGATTACCGTAGAGCATGTTTTCAGAACAGGGTTGCTGAAAAGGCGTTTTTCCTCTATACAGGTCTAACTTCTTGAAAATAATGCACAGTTTTGTAGTTCAAACTTTTTTTTTTTTTAAGATTTGCTTATTAATTTGAAAGTCAGAGTTACATAGAGAGAAAAAGCAGAGGGAGAGGGAAAGAGGTCTTCCATCTGTTCACTCCCCAACTGGCTGCAATGGCCGAAGCTACACCAGTCTGGAGCCAGGAGCTTCTTCCGGGTCTCCCACGCAGGTGCAGAGGCCCAAGGATTTGGGCCATCTTCTACTGCTTTTCTAGGCCATAGCAGAGAGCTGGATTGAAAGTAGAGCACCTGGGACTCGAACTGGCACCCATATGAGATGCTGGCACTGCAGGCGGCAGCTTTATCCGCTGTGCCACAGCACTGGCCCCAAAATTTTGTGTTCAAAAAAAATTTTTTTTATTTGAAAGTCAGAATTGGAGAAAGAATTATCAGTCTTTTGTCTGCTGGTTCTCTCCCTAAATGGCTGCAACAGCCAAGTCCTGACCAGGCCAAAGACAGGAGCCTGTAACTCCATCCTGGACTCCCAAGCAGGTGGCAGTGGCCAAAAGCATCTGTTTTTTGTTGCTTTCCTAGATGAAATAGCAGGGAAGTGGGTTGGAAGTGGACCAGCCAGGACTTCAACCAGAGTTCCTATGTGATGTCGGCATCCCAGGTGGTGGCTTAAACTGCTGTGCCATAATACCGGCCCATGTAATTGAAATTTTGTAACTATTAAACAAAGATGTCTTTCAGAGGCAAATGATAAATTATATTTTAAAATATTATTGCTTTATCCAATCTGATTAGTGCATTACAGTGTTATTCTGAATTATTTGGAATGAAGTAATGTGTCATAAAACAGAATCAGGCCTCTTTTAAGGTCTACTTTTATGAGCTCTTTGAGTTTGCTTTTAGGCATATATATTGAAGTTACTTGAAAATGATGATTTCATTTTAGATCATGCTAACAAGGGATTTAGGTTGCTTTATAAAGCAAGAGCCTAACTTCATATACAAATGAAGTCAATAGGGTTTTAAATATATTTATTTACAAAGATAATCTTATTTGGCTAAAAATTAGTAGTAGAAAAATGTATTATATAAACAAGTATCCTCCCAATTCTTCTGTCCGAAGATAACTAATACTACACTTGTATATGTTTTTCAAAGAATCATACAAAAAGAAAAACTATTCCCCCCCCCCCCCTTTTTTTTCTGTATGCAGGAAATCTTTCTGGGACTGAACATATAGATGTCCTTTATTTTTAATGACCAGGTAATGTTACTTTGACAAGCAGCTTTTCCACCCTGGAGACATGAGTTTTTTTTTTTTTTAAATTAGTATAAATGATTATGTAGTAAATGTCTTTATGGTTAGTTTGATACTTTTAAGAAAATCCACAAGGTGGATTCCTGGCATGCAAATGCTGGATGTACACATGTAAACATATCAAAGATGCCAAATTAACCCAAGCCTAAGATGTCATCAGCTTACCTATTTATTGTGCTCATGGCCCCTGAACATCCCTCCATTCCTGATAATCGGCGTTATTTAGGTAGGTGTGTTTTTAAACATATGCAGCATTACCTTTTCCCATTTAAATTAACTTACATCTTGTTAATAAAAACAAATTTATGTTTGAAAAAATAGTTTATACATGTATGAGACGTGCTACTTTTCATTTTGCATACAACGATTGGTACCCATATAGGCTCCCAGTTTGAAGGCCTTTGAATTACCTCCTTGAGGTGCTGTCATGGCTGTAGAAAGTAACACGTTTCTTTTCTTTCTCTTCATTTTTGACTCCTTGGGAGGAAGAAAACTGCTTTTTCATTTATATAAGCACTCTTTTAAAAGATTTTTCAGAAACTTTAAAAAAGTCTTTTCAAATTTTTAAAGATTCTTACATCATAAAATTCATTTATTCCATGTGTACAATTAAGCAATTTTTAGTATATTCAGAATGGCGCAACTGGCATTTCACTTTGTATCTCCCCTGAAAGAAACCTTAGGTATAGTCATTCCACATTGCCCTATCCTCACTCTAGATAATCACTAAGCTACTTTCTGACTCTGTAGTTGTGCCTGTTTTGGACATGTCTCATAAATGGAATCATACAACATGTATTTTTTTTTTACTTGTTATACTCTTTTTTTTTTTTTTTAAAGATTTACTTATTTGAAAGACAGAATTACAGAGAGATCATCCATCTGCTGGTTCACTCCCCAAATGGCTACAATAGCAAGGGCTGGACCAGGTTGAAGCCAGGAGTTTCATCTGGGTTTCCCACATGAATGCAGGGGCCCAAGCACTTGGACCATCTTCGACTGCTTTCTCATATGCATTGGCAGGGAGCTGGATTGGAAGTGGAGCAGCCAGGACTTGAACTGGCTCCCACATGGAATGCCTGCACTGCAGTCATTGACTTAACCTGCTGTGCCATAGTACTAGCCCCTCAGTTTTTAAACAAGATTTATTTATTTATTTTAAAAAGGAAGAGACACACAGAGAAAGCAGTCTTCTAGCTGCTGGCTCACTCCCCAGATGGTTGCAGTCACCAGGGCTGTGCCAGGTGGAAGCTAGGAGCTTTTCCCAGGTCTCCCACATGGGTGGCAGGGGTCCAGCACTTGGACTGTATTGCACTGCTTTTCTCAGGCCTTCAACAGAGAGCTAGATTGGAGAGGAGCAGCTGGGACACGAACCGTTGCACACGGGGAATGCTGGGGTGGCCATTAAGTGGTGGTGGCTTTATCCATTAAGTGGCAACACCGACCATGTTTCTTTGACCTGTTTTTTTGTTGTATGTGTGCTCAAGAGTAATTTTTTAGTGTTTTTTTATTTATATAAGTTGAACAAATTGCATATATTTCATAAATACAAAATTTTGAACATAGTGATAGTTCCCACACTCCCTCCTCTTTCCTATCTTTTAACTTTTACAATGATATGCTTTTAGTTTATTTTATAATCATAAGCTTGCCCCTCCACTAAGTAAAGAATTCAACAAGTAGAAGAAAAAAACCACTGTTCCTCAAAGCAAGAGACAAAGGCAGTAACAATAATCAAATCTCAAAACGTTAATTTCTCTCATATACATTACAGTTTTTTGTACTCAGTTACTATAGATCAGGGGAAACATGGTATTTGTCTTTTTGGGACTAGCGTGTTTCACTAAGTATAATGGTTTCCTATCTAATCCATTTTGTTGCAAAAAACAGGATTTAATTCTGTTGTACATCTGAGTAGTATTCCATAGTGTATATATACCTCACATTTTCCTTTAATTTTTATTTGACAGGTAGAGTTATAGACAGAGAGAAAGGTCTTCCTTCTGTTGGTTCACTCCCCAAATGGCCGCCACAGCTGGCACTGTGCTGATCCAAAGCCAGGACCCAGGTGCTCCTTCCTGGTCTCATGTGGATGCAGGGGCCCAAGCACTTGGGCCATCCTCCACTGCCCTCCCAGGCCACAGCAGAGAGCTGCACTGGAAGAGAAGCAACCGGGACTAGAACCCGGCGCCTATATGGGATGCTGGCGCCGCAGGCAGAGGATTAACCAAGTGAGCTATGGCACCGGCCCCCCTAATATGCTGTTTTTAAGCCTCCAATCACATAGTCTGTACCTCCCTTATTTTAGGTCACAATTTAAGACTCATACTTCAACTAATATTAGAAAATAATATTTTGTAAGTCATAAATATAAATTTTTGACAGAATCAGGGGGAAGGAATCAGGGTGCAGTGTTTAAGATGCCACTTGGGAGAACTCTTCCTACAATATAAGTGTCCTTTTCTATCCACATCCTTGCTACATGTCTTTTTTTTTTTAAAGATTTATTTATTTGAGATGTAGAGTTACAGAGACAGACAGACAGACACACAGAAAGGGGTTTATTCTGTTGGTTTACTCCCCAAATGGCTACAAGTGAGCCACAGCGCTTGCCTGATATTTTCTATATCTAGTCATTGTTGATGGACATTTTGGTTGGTTCCATGTCTTAGCTATTGTGAATTGAGCTGCAGTGAACATAGGGGTGCACATAACTTTAATAAGCTGATTTCATTTCATTTGGGTAAACTCCCAGTAGTGGGGTAGCTGGGTCCATGCGTCCTGTTCTCAGATCTTTGAGGAATCTCCATACTGTCTTCCACAGTGGCTGTACTTGTTCACATTCCAACTAAAAGTGTATTAGGGTACCCTTTCCCTCATATCCTTGCCAGCTTTTATTGTTTGTTTGCTGTGTGAGAGCCATTCTGACAAGGGTGATTTGAAACCTCATTGTGATTTTTGTTTTGCATTTCCCTGATGGCTAGTGATCCTAAGTATTTTTTCTTAGGTCTGTTGGCCATTTCAGTTTTCTCTCTTGAAAAATGCCTGTTCGGGTCCTTTGCCCATTTCTTTTTTTCCCCCAATGAAACCTTTTATTTAAGCAATACAGATTTCATAAGTACAACTTAAGGAATATAGTGATTCTTACCACCATACCCACCCTCCCACCCAAACTGCCACCCCTGCTCCTCCCTCTCCTGTTCCCAGCCCCATTTTCCATTAATACTCATTTTCAATTAACTTTACACACAGAAGACCAACTCTATACTAAGTAAAGATTTCAATAATTTGCATGAACACACACACACATATACACACACACAAAAGTGAGAACAAGTTTGAGTTTACTCTCATAATACAACTCATTGAGGACAGAGGTCCTGTGTGGAAAGTTAGCGGACAGTGACTCTTGTTATTAATTTAAGAATTAACACTGTCATGTATGACATCAGTGACCACCCAAGGCTCTTGACATGAGCTGCCTAGGCTATGGAAGCCTTTTAAATCCCAAACTCCATCAGTATTTAGACAAGGCCATAAGCAAAGTAGAACTTCTCTCCTCCCTTCAAAGAAAGGTATATCCTTCTTTGATGGTTACTTCTTTACGCTAGGGTTTTTTGTTTGTTTGTTTGTTTTTAAGATTTTTTTATTTCTTTGAAAGGCAGAACTACAGAGAGAGAGAAAGAGATATTTTCCATCCTCTGGTTCACTACCCAAATGGCTGCAATGGCTAGGGTTGGGCCAGGCCGGAGTCAGGAGCTTTCTGCAGGTCTCCCACGGGGGTGCAGGGTCCCAAGGACTGGGGCCATCCTCCGCTGCTTTCCCGGGCACATTAGCAGGCATACAGATGAGAACTGGGGCAGCTGGGACTTGATTTGTTGTCCATGTTGGATGGTAGCACTGCACCACAGCGGCTGGCCCCCTGTAGCTATTTCTTAATTGGATTGATTGTTGCTGTTGAGTTTATTGAGCTCTTTATAGATTCTGTATATTAACCCTTTATCTGTAGCATGGTTTGCAAATACTTTCTCCTGTCCATTGCCTCTTTACTTTGAGTGCTTCTTTTTTTTTTTTTTTTTTTTTTTTTTTGACAGGCAGAGCAGACAGTGAGAGAAAGAGAGACAGAGAGAAAGGTCTTCCTTTTGCCGTTGGTTCACCCTCCAATGGCCGCCGCGGCCGGCGCACTGCACTGATCCGATGGCAGGAGCCAGGAGCCAGGTGCTTTTCCTGGTCTCCCTGAGTGCTTCTTTTGTGGTACAGAAACTTCTCACCTTGATGTAATTCCAATTGTCTAGTTTTTGCTTTTAAGTCCTGTGCTCCTGGAGTATTTTCCAAGAAGTTTTTTTCTATGCCTTTCTATGTCTCAGAGTTTCTCTAATGTTCTCCTCTAGTAATGTGATGGTATGAGGTCATACCATCCATGTGCACATGGATCCTGGATCCATTTCGAGTTGATTTTTTTATTTTATATATATATATATATATATATATATTTGACAGGCAGAGTGGACAGTGAGAGAGAGACAGACAGAGAGAAAGGTCTTCCTTTGCCGTTGGTTCACCCTTCAATGGCCGCCGCAGCCGGCGCGCTGCGGCCAGCGCACCGCGCTGATCCGATGGCAGGAGCCCGGTGCTTCTCCTGGTCTCCCATGGGGTGCAGGGCCCAAGCACTTGGGCCATCCTCCACTGCACTCCCTGGCCACAGCAGAGAGCTGGCCTGGAAGAGGGGCAACCGGGACAGAATCTGGCACTCCGACTGGGACTAGAACCTGGTGTGCCGGCGCTGCAAGGCGGAGGATTAGCCTAGTGAGCCGTGGCGCCGGCCCCTCGAGTTGATTTTTTTAAAGATTTTATTTATTTGAGAGGTAGAGTTATAGACAGTGAGAGAAAGACAGAGAAAGGTCTTCCTTCCATCTGGTTCACTCCTCAGATGGCCACAACAGCTCGAGCTGCATCAATCTGAAGCCAGAAGCTTCTTCCAGGTCTCCCATGTTGGTGCAGGGGCCCAAGCACTTGTACCATCTTCCACTGCTTTCCTAGGCCATTAGCAGAGAGCTGGATTGAAAGAGGGGCAGCTGGGACTAGAACCTGTGGCCATATGGGATGCCAGCGCCACAGGTGGAAGATTAACCTATTGCGCCACGGCACCGGCTCTCTAGTTGATTTTTGTATAGGCGTTTTATTTCATACTTCAGTCATGGAGATCCATTTTCCCAGCACCACTTTTTGAAGAAACTGTTCTGTCTCCAGGGATGGATTTTAGCTCCTTTGCCAAAGGTTAGTTGTTTGTAGTGCATAAATTGACTTTGTGGTTTCTGTTCTGTTCCGCTGAACTACATGTCTGTTTTTGTGCCAGTATGAAGCTGTTTTGATTATAACTAGCCTTAGTATGTCTTAAAATCTGGTATTGTGATGCCTCTGGTATTGTGATGCCTCAGGTATCTGATGTTTGAAACTGCTTTAGCTATTCAGGTCTCTTGTGCTTCCATTTGCATTAGTGTCATTTTTTTCTAGATCTGAGAAGAATGTCATTGGTATTTTGATTGGGATCACATTGAATCTGTAAATTGCTTTTGGTAGTATGGACATTTAATGAGATTAATTCTTAAAATACACAAACATGGAAGCTTTTTTTGTCTTCTATTTTGTTCCTTAATGTGTTGTAATTTTCATTATAGGAATCTTGCAGCTCCTTGACTAAGTTTATTAGAAAATATTTAAATTTTTTGTAGCTATTGTGAATGGTAGCTGTTGTGACTGATTTTAGTTCTTTCTTAGCCAAGGCATTATCTGTACATACAAAGGTTACTGATTTTTATATATTGAATTTATATCTTGCCACCAAATTTTACCAAACTCTTAGGAATTCCAATAATCTTAGTCTGGAGTCTTTTGGTGCCCCTAGAGAGTCCTGTCATCTGCAAACAGGGATAATTTGACTTCCACCTTTCCAATTTGTATTCCTTTAATTTCTTTTTCTTGCATAATGGCTGTTGCTAAAACATAAAGAACTGTATTAAATAGCGATAGTGGGGCCAGTGCCATGGCTCACTTTTTTAATCCTCCGCCTGTGGTGCTGGCATCCCATATGGGCGCCAGGTTCTTGTCCCGGTTGCCCCTCTTCCAGTGCAGCTCTCTGCTGTGGCCTGGGAGGGCAGTGGAGGATGGCCCAAGTGCTTGGGCCCTGCACCCCATGGGAGACCAGGAGAAGCACCTGTCTCCTTTGGCACAGCGCTGGCCATAGCGGCCATTGGGGGAGTGAACCAACGGAAGGAAGACCTTTCTCTGTCTCTCTCTATCTCACTGTCTATAACTCTACTTGTCAAATAAAAAAAATAGCGATAGGAGAAGTGGAAATCCTTACCTAGTTACAGATCTTAGGGGGAATTCGTTCAGCTCTTCCCTATTCTATGTGATGCTGGTTGTGGGTTTGTCATATGTTGCCTTGATTGTGTTGAGAAATGTTCCTTCTATACCAATTTGCTTAAGGTATTTATTGTGAAAGAATGTGTGCTTTATCAAATGCTTTATATGCATGTATTGAGATATTCATACATTTTTATTCTTCAACTTGTTAATGTGATGTAGCACATTTATCGATTGGCATATATTGAACCATCCCTGCATACCAGTAATAAATTCCACTTGGTCTGGGTGAACGATCTTTCTGATATGTTGTTGGATTTGATTTGCTCATATTTTGTTGATTTTTGCATCTGTGCTCATCAGGAATATTGGTTTATAGTTCTTTCTTTGTGTCTTTTTTTTTTTCTCCTGGATTAGGGATATAGGTGATGCTCAAAGGAGTCTGGGAGGATTGTTCTGAATAGTTTGAGAGTTTGAGAAGAATTGGAGTGAGTTCTTCTTTGAAAATCTGGTAGAATTCAGTGGTGAAGCCATCCTGTCCTGGGCTTTTCTTTGTTGGGAGAGTCTTTATTACTGGTTCAAACTCTTTCTTGGTAATTGATCTAAGTTTTCTGTGTCTTCATGTCTCAATTTTGCTAGATTCTATATGTCTGGGAGTCTGTCCATTTCTTCGAGATTTTCGAATTTGTTGTCATGTAGTCCTTTGTAGTAATTTCTGATGATTATTGTTATGGTATCCATTTTTACATCTTTCTCATCTGTGATTTTATTGACTTAGATCTTTTTCCTCTTTTTTTGGTTAGTTGAGCCAATGGTGCATCAATTTTTATTTTTCCAAAACACTAGCTTTTCATTTCACTGATACTTTGTATTTCTTTGTTTTAAATTCTGTTTATTCTCTGGTTTTAATAATTTCTTTTCTCCTAATTTTGGGTGTGGTTTGTTTTTCTGGGTCCTTGAGATGCATTAATATCTACTTTATTTGATGCCTTTCCAATTTCGTGATGTAGGCACTAATTGCTATAGACCTTCCTGTTAAGACTGCTTTTGCTCTATCCTGTAAGTTTTGATATGTTGTGTTGTCATTTTCGTTCATTTCCTGGAATTTTTTGATTTCCCTTTTGATGTCTTCTTTGACCCACTGTTCATTCAAGAGTGTATTGTTCAGTCTCCATGTGTCTGCATATTTTCTAGAGATTGTTGTTAATTTGCAGCTTCATTCCGTTGTGGTCAGAAAGATAAATGGTATGATTTCAATTTGTTTGAATTTGCTCAGACTTGCTTTATAGCCTGGCATATGGTCATTCTATCCTAGAGAAAGTTTGATGCACTGATGAAAAGAATGTGTATTTTGCAACTGTGAGGTGAAATATTCTGAAGATATCAGGTCCATTTGGTCCATAGTGTTAACTGCTGTTTTCTTCATAGATTTTCTGTGTAGTTGATCTGTCCCTTAATGCAAGTGGGGTGTTAAAGTCCCCTGTTACTGTTGTCTTGGAGGCTGTGTCTCCCTTTAGATCAATTAAAAAAAATTTTTTTTTTGACAGAGTGGACAGTGAGAGAGAGAGAGACAGACAGACAGAAAGGTCTTCCTTTGCCATTGGTTCACCCTCCAATGGCCGCCACGGCCGGCGCACCACGTTGATCCGAAGGCAGGAGCCAGGTGCTTCCTCCTGGTCTCCCATGGGGTGCAGGGCCCAAGCGCTTGGGCCATCCTCCACTGCCTTCCCGGGCCACAGCAGAGAGCTGGCCTGGAAGAGGGTCCGGTGCCCCGACCGGACTAGAACCTGGTGTGCCGGCGCCGCTAGGCGGAGGATTAGCCTGTTGAGCTGCGGCGCCGGCCCTAAAATTTGTTTTAAATAGCAAATGCTTTGGCATTGGGTACATATGTTTGTTACAGTCACATCTTCTTGTTGGATCTATGCCTTAATCATTACATAATGCCCTTCTTTGTCTCTTATAACAGATTTTATGTTAAAGTGTATTTTGTCTTTTATTAAGATGGTTACACCTGCTTGTTTTTGCTTTCCATTACCATGGAATATCTTTTTCCATGCTTTCACTTTGAGTCTGTGTTTCTTTGTTGGTGAGGTGTGTTTCTTGTAGATAGAAAATAGATGGGTTTGTTTTTTAATTCACTTATCCAATCTGTATCTTTAAATTGGAGAATTTACACCATTTACATTCAAGGTTATTATTGATAAGTTAGGATTTGGCCCTACTGTTTTTACATGAATACTCATATTGTTTGCTTTGGATTTCATTTGTACTTCTACTAGGAGATTTTCTGCCTTTATATTCTTTCATAATGATGACAGTTCTCTGTTTCTGTGTGTATCACATCCTTAAGAACCATTTGTAAGGCTGGATAAATGGTGACATTTTTTTTTTTTAATTTCTGTTTCAGAAGGTCTTTATTTCACCTTCATTTATAAATGAGAGCTTTGCTGGACACAGTATTCCGGGATGACAGTTTCTTTTAGTGTTTGGACTGTGTCTCTGCATTCTCCTCTAGTATGTAGGATTTTGATAAGAAATCAGGTGTCAGTTTCATTGGGGATCCTCTGGAGGTAATCTGAGATTTCTGTCATGCACATTTTAGAATTTTTTCTTTATGTTTTACTGTTGAAAGTTAGTCAAACTTTGAACAGTAAAACAAATATAATGTTGTACTGAAGATCTTTTTACATCATGTCTGTTAGTTCTATGTGCTTCCTGTACTCAGATGTTCCTTTCTTTCTCCAAATTAGGGAAGTTTTCTACCGAATGAATAGGTCTTCTTTTTTTTTTTTTTTTTTTTTTTCTTTTTTCTTTTTTTTTTTTTATTTTGACAGGCAGAGTGGACAGTGAGAGAGACAGAGAGAAAGGTCTTCCTTTGCCGTTGGTTCACTCTCCAATGGCTGCTGCAGCCGGCACACCCTGCTGATCCGATGGCAGGAGCCCGGTGCTTCTCCTGGTCTCCCATGGGGTGCAGGGCCCAAGCACTTGGGCCATCCTCCACTGCACTCCCGGGCCACAGCAGAGAGCTGGCCTGGAAGAGGGGCAACTGGGACAGAATCCAGCGCCCCAACAGGGGCTAGAACCCGGTGTGCCGGCGCCACAGGCATAGGGTTAGCCTAGTGAGCTGTGGCGCCGGCCCTGAATGAATAGGTCTTCTAATCCATTCTCTATTTCCACACCTTCAGAAACTCCTAAGACTCCTATGTTTGGTTTTTTGATATTATCCCATAAATCTTGAACACTGTTACTTTTTCTAATTTCTTCTTATTTATTTTGTTGGTCTGAGATACATCCCAAAATTTGTCTTCTAGCTTGGATATTGTTTATTCTGCCTCATTAGTCCATTGTTGAGGCTTTACACTGTGTTTTCTATTTGACATATTGAATTCTTCATTTCTAGTATTTTTTTAAAGATTTATTTGAAAGTCTGAGAGAGGTCTTCCATCCAATGGTTCACTCCCCAATTAGCCGCAACGGCTGGAGCTGCACTGATCAGGAGCCAGGAGCTTCCTCTGGGTCTCCCACGCGGGTGCAGGGGCCCAAGGACTTGGGCCATCTTCCACTGCTTTCCCAGGCCATAGCAGAGAGTTGGATCGGAAATGGAACAGGCGGGTCTCAAACCAGTGCCCATATGTGATGCCGGCGCTTCAGGCCAGGGTGTTACCCTGCTGTGCCACAGCGCTGGCCCTCGCACGTAAGTTTTTAATTTTGATAATGCCTAATTTATATTTTGTTTTTGTGTGCTTTGGTATTGATTCTGAACACAAATCTTGTATGAATTTGCTTTTGTATGCTGGGTTCATGAGATTGATGAGATTGGGTACTTTTTTTTTTTTTTAATTTAAAATAAACCTCAGCCACTCATTCATAGGAGATGATACTAATTTTAAGGGAGTTTGTTTTTTTTTTTTGTATTGCATATTTTTGGTGCAATGTTTGGTATTGCTTTCTAGGTCTAAAAAATCAATTTATCAGCCTTTGCAAATTCATAATGTAATTTTCTCATGCTCTATTTTATTAGCATTAAGCCTTTCTTCATGCTAAGTAGGTGGTGATCAATTTATTGAAGATTTAAAAGTACTGTTTTCAGACTATTTTTTTATTACATGTTAATGTTTCTGAAATTTCTAAATGAAACATTGATAATTGAAATTTTTATAGATTTAAAATAATTCACTTTTGGTCATCTACAGAGAAGTAAAATATTTCCTTTTCATTGAATTGTAATTTTAGGTCTCCTTATTTTTCTGGATAATTAATGTACCGGGCATGACTTACTGATAAGTATGACTAAAGTTCTACAAATTAATCCTAACAAGTTTCCATCATTTAATGTCTGTGCTGTAAATTGTTCTCAAATTGTTCCTGTTATTCTGGCATTATATCTTATGTGGATATGAATTCTCACTTTGTGTGTAAAAAGGAATATGGTTCAACAGGATTCAAGAACTTAAAAATCATTGCCCTTCAAAAGGAAGACCTTTCTGTCTCTCTTTCACTATCCACTCTGCCTGTCAAAAAAAAAAAAAAAAAATCATTGCCCTTCTTCACATTTGTAATAACTCTTTTAATGTGAAGTCAAAGTAATTTTAAAGGAATGTTATGGAATCTGTTATCTATTGGAAAAACACATTTTATTGTCATTTTCCTATACGTAAATGGCCTGCCATTTATTTTAGAGTTATTATATTTCTGGGCCCCGGAATGTTTCTACATTTTATAATTAAAGTTTGGTGGGAGCTGGAATGGTTTCTTGGAATGTTATAATATGCTGTTTGGAACAGTGAGCCTTTAGAAGGTTTCGACTTTGAGCCAACAAGGTGTTTTTATATCCAAATAACTATTTTTTTTTTATGGAATAGATACAGGAAGTATTTTTGGTAATTTCCAGGTTTTTTTTTGTGTGTGTGTGAATCTAATATTATTGAAATTACCTAAATAATAACATTTTAAGTTAAACAGTTATGCAGCTTACCACAGTGCTGTTGCCCCTGATCAGAGTTGAGCCTGGGGTGTGTCTCTCATTTCAGTCCAGAAAAGGGCTCTGTGTTTCTCCCTGCAGTGTGTCATGACCTTTCACTAGGGCAGTGCCAATAAGGGAGGAGGACACTGCTTCAGGCAGCGCATTTGACTTTGGCATTCTCCTGGGTTTGTTGTGAGTGATTGCAGGTCTGTTCAAAAAAAATGGAACCAGGTTGCTTTCTCCAGTTATGTTGCCCTGAGTATACCTGATCCCCAGTAAAGGCAAAAATACAGAGTTGCTGGGGCAAGTTCCTGGCAAAAGGTATGATGTTGAGAAACTTTAGGGCTATCTGAAATGCTGTCTAGGCCTTCTGGGGGAGCCCACATGGGCGCCTAGAGAACACACATGTGGTGTGTAAGAGGAGTGTTGTGTTGCTGGGGAAAGTGCTCATTCTATTTGATAACAATGCATTATCATTTAGTGAGGCCAAAGAAATTTCTTTGCAGCTGTGGAATGCTCATTTTTGTTCTGCCCTTTTTTTTTTTTTTTAAGATTCATGTATTTATTTGAAAGTCAGAGTTAGAGAGAGGAGAGGCAAAAAGAGAGGGGGAGGAGGGGAGAGGGAGAGGGAGAGTGGAGCCCTTAACTGCTTCACTGTGTTTTAAAATCTGTTACGTCATGCACACTCCCATCCCAGCTTAAATGCCTTACCTTCTCTGTTCTAGTACCCACATAGCGGAGCACTTTAGGATACATTGGGTCGACTTTGAAGATTCTCTATTGGTTAGGGTTCAGTTGCTAAGCACCAAAACTAATTCTTGGTGTTTTAAGCAGAAAGGGATTTATTGTGGGGAATCAAATGTCTTGTTGAAACGTTGAAGGAGCTTAAAGAGAAGCTGGCATGAGTCACTCAGAGCTCCTCCCAGATGGGCTCTGCAGAGCTGGACCATAAGGGTGGCCCACAGGCTTGCTTAGTTCGGAAGCTGACTGCTGATGTGGCAGCTGCTGCCCACTTCTTGGACCAGGACCACATTGTCCTTGAGAGCAGGATGGGTCGGTCATTTACTCAGGGTCAGCCTTATCTCGGTTGGAGAGACAGAATCACATGTGGCATGATTCACGTTTGTCACAGTCTGACAGAACTTAAGTCCAGTCTAGAACACCAGAGGCAAGCGATTTGGGGAATGTGGTGCTTAGCTTTCCAGGCCCTGCAGTTCATGGTAATCTACATTGTTCGCTACAGATTTATGATTTTAAACTGTAGCTGGTCCTTCAGAATTGTCCTGCAGTCCTTTAACTTCTCCTTTTTTTTTTTAATTAAAAAAAATTTATTTATTATTTTTTTGACAGAGAGAGTGGACAGTGAGAGAGAGAGAAAGGTCTTCCTTTGCCGTCGGTTCACCCTCCAATGGGCCGCGGCGAGCCGGTGCACCGCGCTGATCTGATGGCAGGAGCCAGGTGCTTCTCCTGGTCTCCCATGGGGTGCAGGGCCCAAGCACCTGGGCCATCCTCCACTGCACTCCCGGGCCACAGCAGAGAGCTGGCCTGGAAGAGGGGCAACCGGGACAGAATCCGGCGCCCCGACCGGGACTAGAACCGGTGTGCCGGCGCCGCAAGGTGGAGGATTAGCCTAGTGAGCCGCGGCGCCGGCCCTTTAACTTCTCCTTGATGGATTTATTGTTTTGACCCTTAAAGCACCAATTACCGCACCACTCTGGCCCTTTTCCTCTTAGCAGGTGACTAGAGCCTAGCAGCTCTTTTGGTGTTACCTGCTCTTAATTCTTCCTGCCTGTCCCTTTCAGATTACCACAGATGGCCCTAACACCCCTCTGTGGACTGTAGGCAAGAGATGGCAGGAGTCAGTGAAGCCCCTGGGAAGTTGAGAGGCTCTGGAGTGAGGTCTGCAAGGTGAGGGCAGCACATGTGAGGAGGGGCGTGAAAATCCTACAAGTTCTGTGTGATTTTTGTCATCTTTGAACATCATCAAATTGCTCTAAACTCAAGGCTGTCTTGTCTCGCCGATGGTATTATGTTCTGATACCTTCGTGGTATCCTCTCTCCTTTTGGGCCTCAGGTCGGGCCATACTCGGTTCTGTATTTCTGCTGTTTAGGCACTGTACTCCCTAATTTATCCCTGGCTTTAAGAAATGGAGTTTTGTTTCCATTGGTTTACTTTTATGTCCTCTTGGATATCTAATAGGTTTCTCAATTTCGATTTGTTTAAATCCAAACTCTTTTTTTTTTTTTCTCCTCCAAACATACCTCTAATCCGTTGTGCCCCACTTTGGTAAATAGCTTTGTAATTTACCCGGTAACTCGGGCTTCAAACCTTGGAGTTAGCCTTCATCCTTTGCTTTTCTCATTTTTCACATTCCATCCATTAGCAGATTCCAGTCTCTGCCTTCCAAATATACCCTGACGCTAACAACTTGTAATCGCCTTCCTGCTGCCGTCCAGGCCACCGTCGTCTTCCACAGCCTTTCTGAATGAGGGTCCGACTATTCTTCTGTACCCAGGGGCCAGAGTGACCTAAATCTTATCCTTTTTGCTGCTTGTTTAAGATATACATTCCATTGCATTTTGAAGACCGTTTATAGTACTTACAGTGGCCCACCGGGGTCTATGTGTACTCCCCCTTTTTTTTGAAAGCTTGATATTTTTTAAAAAAATTATTTATTTGAAAGTCAGAGTTAGAGAGGTCTTCCATCTGCTGGTTCATTTCCCAAATGGCCGTAACTACTGGAGCTGTGCCGATCCAAAGCCAGGAGCCTCTTCTAGGTCTCCCATGTGGATGTAGGGGCCCAAGGATTTCGGCCATCTTCTGATGCTTTTTCAGGCCATAGCAGAGAGCTGGATTGGAAGTGAAGCAGCCGGGACTTCAACCATATGGGTTGCTGGCACTGCAGGCGGAGGCTTTACCCGTTAGGCCAGGGCCCTGGCCCCTATGTGTACCTTTTTAACTTTTCCTCCTACCATTGTCTCTCTGACTTGTTAAGCTGCTTCCACACACCTCCTATTACCTATTTAAAACAACTGCCTTCCCAGTTTATTGGGCTAGATACCTATCTTTCCCGCTATCCCCCTACCCGATCCCTCTACACTATAAACTTCAGGAGGGAAGGAACTTTATTTTGCTTCTGTTTTGTCAATTCTTTGCTTGGTACATAGTAGGTAATAAATGCTTGCTGAATGGAAACAGTGAAATTATTCTTAAGGCTTTAATTGGAATAATTTTTTTTTTCTGAAGGGAGCCTCTTGTAAGAGGAGTAAAACGTGTGAGGACTGACTACTGCAGGGAAAGGGACAACAGGCATGCAGGAGTAGAGCAAGTACGAACTTTGAGATTAACTAGAGGAAAATGGAATGGATAGCAACCTGACCAAACAAGTGGGAGCTGGGAAAGGAAATGTGAAAATGGCATAAAACAACAAAGGTGGAAGAAATGGAATGCATCATAGGCTCTCTGTGTAGCTAAGACGGAGCAGCCCCATCCCTCTCAGTTCTACTGTCTTGTAACTCCATCTCTGGACTTAGTAAGTATATGGAAGATGGTAAAAGATAGAAAAGAAGTCGATGGGCAGTCTACAGACCCCGAGGCCTGGAGAATGACACGGGAATGAATTTCTTGGATTTCCTTATTGCCCTCTGTATGTCCAGTGCAGGGTGCTGCAGAAGCCTACGAAGTTGACTGACCAGTAGGCACAGATGAAAAAAATCTCCAAGAGCAATCTGTTTCCCCCTGGCCAAAGGCTGGGGCCGTGTGTGTGTGTGTGGTGCTATTTCAGTACCCTACCAGATTATGTTGACAGTCTTATTGGGGAGCCAGTCTTGTACCCTCTGCCTGGTAAAAGAAAGTGGGGCTCTGCCTTTTTATTTTTTCTTCCCATGGTGGAGTTAGCAAGGGCCAGTGTAGCTGAATACACCTCTGACCAGCCGCAGGGAGGTGGTTCAAGCAGGGGCTAATTGCTACCAGACTTAACACCTCCCCTCCAACCCTCATTGTCTGATTGTGAGCAGGTGAGCGTCAGTATACACTGGCATCAAAATAGAGGGGGATGGAGTCAGCTTTCTGTTCTCTGTCTCTGCCACCATCCCAACCCTCCTGTTAAAAGTGGCCCACTGGGTGATGAGCTTCTTAGCCCCTTGGGTTTTCATCTCTCTGGTGGTAGCTTGGCCCAAGTGGGATCTTGTCTCCTCCCATGGAGCAACAGAACAGTGAGCTGAAGCCACACTTGTGCTGGGAAGGTGTCATTCCATCAGCTGAATGTCTGCCCTGTCTGTCTGCAACAAGGCAGTGCCTCACTTTGTCACTGTGGTGGTTGCTGGGGGTGGGAGGTATGACAGATGGCTAAGCACACATACCTGCCTATCCCTGGTCTTAATGTCATTTAGCTAGGGATCTGCCTGCTGAAAGAAAGATTAAATAGAATCCAGGATCTCTTAGTATCAAAGATGTGCAGGTTACAATTAAACACTCATGGTACTAAGAACCAGGAAAATCACTCCTAAATTAGAACAATTGACGGGTGCCACACTGAATTTATCTGACAAGGATTGAGAGCAGGCATGATAAAAATGTTTTAACAAGCTTGTACAAATTCTCTTGAAATGAAAAATTAGAAAACCTTAGTCAACAAAAGGAGTTTAATATAAAAATTACAGAACTGAAAAATGAAAATGAAAAAGAATGTTGTATGGGGTTAATAGTAGAGTGGAGGTGACTGAGGACAGTGAACTTGGAGACAAATGATTAGACTTTTGTCTTGGATAAAGAAAAATGGAACATTTATTGCTAAACAAAATCTTAGAGATGAGATCCAGGGATAAAGACCCTAGATAATAAACAGACAGTTAATTGTATGGGGACAAGCTGAATGCCTTTTCTCTAAGAACCACAAGAAAACAAGCATACCAACTTTTACCTCTTTTATTCAAGATATACTGGGAGTCCTAGCCAGGGCAGTTAGGCAAGAGAAAGAGAGGGCATCCAAACTGCAAAAGAGGAAGTCAAATTGTCATTGTTTGCAGATGGCATGTTCATATGGAAAATCCCCAAAGACTGACTTATAAGCTATTGGAACTAATACATTCTAGCAGTGTTTCAGGATACAAGGTCATGAGCAGAAATCAGTAGTGTTTTAGTCTGTTGGAGAATTATCTGAGAAAGAAATCAGGAAAACAATATTCCCGATAGCTTTAAAAAAACAAAAAAAGAAAAAATCCTGGGAATAAATTTAACCAAAGAGGCAAAAGATCACTGCAGTCAAAACTGTCAATGGTGAAGGAAGTTGAAGAGGACATGAAGAAATGAGAAGGCATTCTGGCCGGTGCCGTGGCTCACTAGGCTAATCCTCCGCCTTCCGGTGCCGGCACACCAGGTTCTAGTCCCGGTCGGGGTGCCGGATTCTGTCCCTGCTGCCCCCCTTCCAGGCCAGCTCTCTGCTGTGGCATGGGAAGGCAGTAGAGGATGGCCCAAGTGCTTGGGTCCCTGCACCCGCATGGGAGACAGGAGGAAGCACCTGACTCCTGGCTTCGGATCGGCACAGTGCCGGCCGTGGCGGCCATTTGGGGGTGAACCAATGGAAGGAAGACCTTTCTCTGTCTCTCTCTCACTGTCTATAACTCTACCTGTCAAATAAATTAAAAAAAAAAAGGAATTAATGTTTTTTAAATGTCCACACTGCTCAAAGTGATTTGGAGAGTCAGTGTAGTCCTTATAAAAATACCAATGAGTACCCAGTGATTTGTAGATTGAATGTAGTTTCTATTATTATTATTTATTTGACAGGTAGAGTTAGACAGTGAGAGAGAGAAAGTTCTTCCTTCCATTGGTTCACTCCCCTAATGGCCGCTGGGTGCCTCCTCCTGGTCTCCCATGCGGGTGCAGGGACCCAAGCACTTGGGCCATCCTCCACTGCACTCCCGGGCCACAGCAGAGAGCTGGACTGGAAGAGGAGCAATCGGGACTAGAACCCGGCACCACATCCGGGACTAGAACTCAGGGTGCCGGTGCCTCAGCTGGAGGATTAGCCAAGTGAGCCACGGCACCAGCCAAATGTAGTTTCTATTAAAATACCCAGAACTAGGAAAAACAGTACTACAATTTGTGTGGAACTACAAAAGACCCTGGATACCTAAAGCAATCTTGAGCAAAAAGAACAAAGAAGGCAGTGTTATACTCCCTGACTTTAAAATATGTTACAAAGCCATAGAAGTTAAAACAGCATAGTGTAGGAGTAAAAAGGTTTTTAGACCAGTGAAAGAGAACAGAGACCCTAGAAATAATCCTATGCATCTGTACCCAACTGGTTTTTGACATAAGTGCTAAGAATATGCACTAGAAATAAGTGGTGATAAATAAACCCAGCTATGGCTATAAAACAAACTTCAAAATTTAAGAGAATTGAAATCCCACAAATGATGTTCTGTGGCAATGATGGAATCAAACTAAAAATAACAAAGACAACAGTAAAATCTCAAAATGAAAATTAAACATAATTATAAATGACCTTTGTGTCAGTCTCTGAAGGAAAAATTTAAAGTATGAAAATACAATACTTTAAATATATGGAATGTAGTTTAAAAGCAGTCCAGATTTACAATTTACAATTCTAAATGATTACATTTGACAAGGGGAAAGGTCTCAGGTCAATTATGTAAACTCCTGCCCTGAGAAACTAGAACAAGATGGGCAAAATAAATTCAAAGGAACATAGGAGTCAATGAAATTGAAAGTAGTAAAACAAGACAAATGAAAAATTGTAAGAAGCTAGTTCTTGGAAAAGTTGAATAAAATTGATAAACTATGACCACATCACAATGACCAGGCATAGAGGACATCACTACAGGGCTATGGCTGTCAAAAGAATAGGATGGAGGAATCTGGAAAATATTATGCTGAGTGAATTAAGCCAGTCCCAAAGGGACAAATATCATATGTTCTCCCTGATTGGCAACAACTAACTGAGCACCAAAGGGGAAACCTGTTGAAGTGAAATGGACACTGTGAGAAACAGTGACTTGATCAGCTCTTGTCCTGACTGTTGATGTACAATGTAATACTTTATCCATTTTAGTATTTTTTTTGTTTTGTTCTAGTACTATTGGTTGAACTCTGTAATTAACACACAATTATTCTTAGGTGTTTACATTTTAACTGAAAAATGATCCCTGTTAAATATAAGAGTGGGAATAAGAGAGGGAGGAAATGTACAATTTGGGACATGCTCAGTCGGACTTGCCCAAATGGTGGAGTTAGAAATGTGCCAGGGGATTCCAGTACAATCCCATCAAGGTGGCATGTACCAATGCCATCTCACTAGTCCATGTGATCAATTTCAGTTCACAATTGATCGCATGGTAGGTCTAAGAGTCAAAGGGATCACACAAACAAGACTGGCGTCTGCTAATACTAACTGATAGAATCAAAAAGGGAGAGAATGATCCATCATGGAAGCGGGATACACAGTAGACTCATAGAATGGCAGATGTCCTAAACAGTACTCTGGCCTCAGAATCAGCCCTTAAGGCATTTGAATATAGCTGGAGAGCCCATGAGAGTATTTCAGGCATGGAAAGCCAAAACACTCTGGCAAAAAAAAAAAAAAAAAAAAAAAAAAAAAAAAAAAAAAAAAAAAAAAAAATCTCTGTGAGTGAGATCCCAGTGGAAAGAACGGGGCCATCAAAGGAGGAGGTACCTTTCTCTGAAGGGAGGAGAGAACTTCCACTTTGACTATGACCCTGTTGGATAAGATCGAAGTTGGCGAACTCAAGGCTTCCATAGCCTTGGAACTCATGACTAGAGCCTAGGGAGATTACTGACGCCATAAACAAGTATGTCAAATTGTTAAGTCAACAACAGGAGTCATTGTGTACTTACTTCTCATGTGGGATCTGTCCTTAGTGTATTGTCCAAAGTGAATTAATGCTATAACTAGTACTGAAACAGTATTTTACACTTCGTGTTTCTGTGTGGGTGCAAAATGATGAAATCTTTACTTAACATATACTAAATCGATCTTCTGTATATAAAGATAATTGAAAATGAATCTTGATGTGAATGGAATGGGAGAGGGAGCGGGAGATGGGAGGGGTGCGAGTGGGAGGGAAATTATGGGGTGGGGAAAGCCATTGTAATCCATTAACTGTACTTTGGAAATTTCTATTTACTAAATTAAAGTTAAAAAAAATAGGAAGGTTCCATATACAAAGGAAATGGCAAAATAAAGAAAGACTGGTTTAAGTTAGGTACATTATGTTAAAAGTTTGCACTGTACCCTTAAAAATGTTAATCCAGGGGCCAGTGTTGTGGCTTAGTGGGTAAAGCTACCACAGGGGATGCAAACATTCCATATAGTTGCTGGTTCAAGGCCTGGCTGATCCACTTTTGATCCAGCTCCCTGTTCATGGCCTGGGAGAAGCAGTAGAAGGTGGTCCAAGTGTTTGGGCCCCTGCCAACCATGTGGGAAACCCAGATGAAGCTCCTTGCTCAGCTCTGGCTATTGTGTCGATCTGAGGAGTGAACTAGCAAATGAACCCCTCCCCCTCTTCTCTAACTCTGACTTAAAATAAGTAAATCTTTAAAAAATGTTAATCCAAAAATTTAAAAAGCTTGATATATTAAAGGAAATCAGATACCATGCTGCAGAACAGTATCTAGTGATTTCAGTTTACAAATAAAAATTAGAGGAGCCAGCATTATGGCACAGTGGATTAAGCCACTGCCTGTGATGCTGATATCACATGTGGTACTGCTTTCAGTCCTGGGTGCTCCATTTCTGATCCCATCCAAGTTCATGGGCCCGTACCACACCCACATGAGAGATCTGGATGAAGCTCCTGGCTTTGGGCTGATCCAGCCCCATTGGTTGTGGCCATTTAGAGAGTGAACCAGTGGATGGAAGAGCTCTGTCTCTCCTCCTCTCTGGGTACTTTGTAACTCTGCCTTTCAAATGAAAAACTAAATATTCTTAAAAAAAATTAGGGGCACAAAGCATTAAAACTAGTATATTACAATATTAAAAACTCAAAAGTATGAAAGTACTTGAAAACACTGCTATTGCTACATTTAAATAATTTCCTCTTACAGCTATTTAATGTGTAGTTATTAATCTTTAAAACTTCATCTTGGGGCCGGTGCTGTGGCGCAGTGGGTTAACGCCTTAGCCTGAAGCGCTGGTATCCCATATGGGCGCGGATTCTAGTCCCGGCTGCTCCTCTTCCAATCCAGCTCTCTGCTATGGCTTAGGATAGCAGTGGAGGATGGCCCAAGTCCTTGGGCCCCTGCACCTGCGTGGGAGACCTGGAAGAAGCTCCTGGCTTAAGATCGGCGCGGTTCCGGCCGTCGCGGCCAATTGGGGAGTGAACAATCGGATGGAAGACCTCTCTCTCTCTTCCTCTCCTCTCTCTGTGTAACTTTCAAATAAATAAGAAATAAATCTTAAAAACTCACTTCATCTTAAAATATGCAAGTTTAATAACAAAAAGAAAAACTTCATAAATTCTCTGCTTTCCAAGATGATGTATAACCTACTCCCTTTTTGGTTGAAGATTGTTTTCAAGATAATTTTCTTGGGAGATAGCAGTGTTCTTTATCTGATTTGGGGTGGTGGTTTGTGAATGCTTGCATTTGTCAAAAGTAATGAAACGTATTTGCTTAAAAGATATAGATTATCCTATTTGTAAATTATGTCTTGGTAAAGTTGACTTTTTAAATTCAACAAAAGAATAAGGTAATATTACAGACAACTTTGTGCTCAGAAATTCAACAGTTTAGAGGAAATTCCTGGAGTTTTAGTTTTTTTTTTTTTTTTTTTTTTTAGATTTATTTATTTTCTTATTTGAAAGTCGGAATTAAAGAGAGGGAGAGACAGATCTTCCATCCGCTGGTTCATTCCCCAGATGGCAACAATGGCCCAGGGCTGGGCCAGGCTGAAGCCAGAACCTTCTTCTGGGTCTCAAACATGGGGCACAGGCATCCGTGCTGTCTTCTGCTGCTTTCACAAATTAGCAGAGAGCTGGATCAAAAGTGGAGCAGCCGGGACTCGATTTGGTGCCCATATGGAATGCCAGCACTGAAAATGGCAGCTTAACCTGCTGCACCACAATGCCAGCCTTGATTTTTAGTTTTATCAAAGATTAAAAGCTCAACCAACATAAACAGGAAATCTGAATATTGTATAGTCAGGTAAGAAACCGCACCCTTAATTTAAAATCTGAAAAATAAATCTCTGGGCCCAAATGGTTTTACTGGAGAATTTACAAACATTTAAAGAAACAATACCAATCTTATTAAATGTCTCCCAGAAAATGGAAGATAAGGGAAGTTAAAAAGTTCATTTTGAGTCTCATTTTTTCCTGACAGCAAAATCAAAGTAAAAAAAAAAAAAAATGTCAGTATCTCCATGGACGTTAAGGGTAATAATCTTCAAAAGATAGTTGAGTTGAATCCAGTAATGTATTAAATATTTCACATAACCTGAGTGGGATTTGTTCCAGACATACAAGTCAAGTTTAGCAATTGAAAATCATTGTAATTTACCATACAGGATAAAGAAGAAACATTGTGATGTATCCACTGACTCTAGAATTGATGAAATTCAGTATTCATTTATGAATAAAAACTCAGTAAATCAGAAATAAAGGAGAAATTTCTCAACTAGATATCTGCCAGAAACTTCCAACTAAGATCACATTTAATGAAGGAAGATGGAATGTTTTTCTTCTCCGGGTGGGAACAAGGCCAGAGTTTGTGTTCCTACCTTTGCGGTCCTAAATAGCACTACAATAGTGTTTATTCTCACATGACTTGAGTACATTTGTTAGAAAATGAAGTATTTGCCATTTTGTCACATAACAGTGTCATTTTGGAAAGGTTTTGCAGTATTCCCCTCTGATTATTGCTTGTAGAAATTAGATGTTCTCTTTTTCTAGAGTGAAGCAAAACCCCCAACCAAAATGGAACTGGAAGTTCTATCCACTGCATTAAACCACACCAATTTACAAAACTGCTGTGGTGCAGTTGGTTGAAGCCATGGCCTGTGGTGCTGGCATCCCATGTGGGTGCCAGTTTGGGTCCTGGTTGCTCCACTTCTGGTCCAGCTCTCTGCTGATGTGCCTGGGAGTACAGTGGAGGATGACCCGATTCTTGGGCCCCTGTGTCCACATGGGAGACTTGAAAGGGGCTCCTAGCTTTGGCCTGGCCCAGTGGATAGAGAATCTTCTGCCTCTCCTTCTCTCTGTAACTGTCTTTCAAGACAATAAATAAATCTTTAAAAAAAAAAGAAAAACAAGAATGTACTTGTTTAGATTATACAAATGTTTGCATAGAAAATCCTAGGGAATTTTATTAAAAACACCTTGAACTAATAAATGAATTAAACAGTTCTGATATGCCATATCAACATAAAAATCGGTCACATTTGTATAGCACAAAAACTAAAATGTGACAACTGAAATTAAAACACAATGAATGCCCTTTACAGTTCTTCCCAAGACTGAAGTGCTTAGGTATCAATGTGTGTAGGGAAGGGTCTTTTGTGCTGAAAATGCTGATGAAACAAATCCAAGCACCTAAATAAATGTTGACATATACCATGTTAAATATGGGAAGATGTAATTCTCTTTAACATAATTTTAATGCAACTCCTATGAAAACTTCAAAGCTTCTATTTTAAGAAACTGGCAAGATTACTAAAAAAAAAACAAAAAACAAAAAAACTTCTACGGAAGGGCTATGGCCCTAGAATAGCTAAACAATGTTTAAGAGGAGTAGTAGTTGGAATCACTGTACTGGTATTCAGACCTTCCCTTAAGTTATGTTAATCAAGACAGTATGCTGTTGGCTGGCAGCAGGGTAGAAGTATAGTTCAGTGTGGCAGAATAGACAATTAACAAATACATTCACACAACTAGGCCATACTAATTTCTGACAAAGATTCAAAAGCGAGTCAGTCATAGGAGGATGGCTTTTTCAAACATGGTGGTGGAGAAACTGGACATCCATAGGCAAAATGACAACCCTCAATCTGAACTGTATACTGTTTACAGAACTGAAAGTAGATTATGGACTTAATGTAAAATAAACTTCTAGGAAAAAAATTAGAAATTAGAAAGTGTTTAGGAACCAGAACTAGGCAATGTTTTTAGTTTTGATACCAAAAGTACAGTCTACAAATTTTTGATAAATGGGGAGCTACTGAATTTAAACAATTCTGCTCTATGAAAGACCATATAATTTCAGACAGGTATAAAATACTTAAAACCAGTATACCTGGTACTAAACCAAAGACTAGTACATCAAAAATAGAAAGACTTCTCAAACATCCATAGTAAACAGTCCAGTTATAAAGTAGACAAATGACATTAATAGGCATTTCATTGGCGAGGGCGTGTAATTGACAAATAAGCACAGAAAAAGCCAGCAGGAAAATAAAAATTAAAGCATGTAGAGCAACCACTTTTAAACAGCTAAAATGAAAAGTGGCAATGGCACCAATACTGTTGAGGATGTAGAAAAACAACATCACTCGATGGTGGGCATGTATAATGTGGTTGGTTTCTTGTAAGACCAAGCAGGCATCTACCATACAACCTGGCAGTTGCACTCCTGAATATTTATTCCAGAGAAAGTCGTGTAAACAAATCTGTACACAGATGTTCACAGAGCCTTTATTATTCTAATATCCCAACCCAGATACCCTTCGGCAGGTGAATGATTAAACCACAGTGCAGTGTATTGTGATTATTTCTCACAATAATATCAAGGAATTGATTCCTTTTGATAATGTGGATGAATTTCTATGTTGAGTGATTAAAAACTGATTTGAAAAGTAACACATGGTATGATTCCATTCATATCATATTTGTGACATGAAAAAATGGTAAAAATGGAGAAATGATTGGTGGTTTCCAGTGGTTAAAGAGTCAATGAGTGTGTCAAGGAATCAAAATGAAGTGTTTTCAAAACAGCACATGAAGATGGCTAACAGCAAAGTGAGGGATGCTGTGGTAATGGAAGTGTTCTGTGTCTTGGTGACTGTGTGCTGTATGCTGTATGTGGTATTGTACTACAGCTGTTGATGATGTTGCTACTGTGGGAAACTTGGTCAAGGGTGAATGGGATTTCTTTGTAGTGTTTGCTAAAAATGCATGTGAAGCTACAGTTATAACAAAAAGTGCAATTAAAAAACGTGACAGAATGAATTCTATTAGATTGGAAATTGGCTTAAAAATACAGCTGATTACAAGTAACACTTCAGTTGTGAAAGGGAAGATAGAAGTACAGAGATAGGAAAAAAAAGATACCATTCAAACAGAAAATATTGTTACTAGATCAGGTGAAACTTCTAGTTGAAAGCCCTAAAGATTATTACAGGAGTTTTTGATTGAGAAAAACACTGTTTCTGAAGAGGTAAAGTAGCAGTAAGGATGTGTAGACATCAAATCACATAGCTGCTAAACACAAAAAACCAAGAAACAAAACTGGCAATGCAAGCAAATTTTAATAAAAAAATGTAAATTGGATCAAACAAAGCAATAAAAGGTAAGTCTCCTTCCAAAGCCTGTGGAGAATAATGCAAGTCACATGCAGGGAGTCTGTGGAGTCAGAACAAAGGCACAACAACTGCCCTTTATCCCCTGTGTGTCCAATTTTAAAAATGGTTTTAAAATGGTGATAATGTATAGAATGTCATAATTTACCATCTTAACCAATTTTTAGAGTACGGTTCAGTAGAGTTGACGTAATTGTGCAGTCAGTCTCCAGAACTGCTATCTTGCAGAAACTGAAGCTCATGCTGCAGCTTAGGATCCATTTTTTCTCCTATATTTTAGTTATATGCTAGCTGAGAGAATTCTGATTTACTTAAGTTTGGCAGTTAATGGCTTTTAAAAACAGTTTCCCATGCAATTTCAAGACGTGCTTTAGTTACACTGATATATGAGTAGAAGCTTAAAAGAGGAATTGTGGAAAGTTTTTATTTCCAAGCTGAATAAAAATGTGACAGCTGCTCTTGTTATTATCATAAATAGAAAGGAAAGCTCCACAAATTTGCAACAAACATTAAAACTGCATTATGATCTCAGAATAGATGGATATTGTGTCCTGGGTTGTTGCTGGACTGAATATGATGGTGTGCTGGAAGCATGGCTCCATCAGATGTGCCTGGGCCCTGTCTGGTGTATTATTTGGCACATATGTGTTGCATAAGTCTGCTTGGTACTATCGTTTTGTGAGAGTGAACATAAAAATTCAGCAGTCCGGAATTCAGAAAATGATGAGTGGTGAGCATTTGTAGTTAATGACATGATTACTGCAAGTCATTCCCTTTCACAGTAATATCAAGAGACACTTTATTTCAAGGTCTACACAAGCACAAATTAACCTGATCATACAGGGTATTGTTTTGGGGGAACTTGCATAATACATACAAACTTGAAATAATACCCATCTGATTATGACCATGGTACTTTATTACAGCTGTGAAAATATATTGCAAAGTGTCAGATGTTCATGTGGGCCTTGAAGTGTTGCTGCAGAACCTTGGGCTCCACAGAATAGAGTTGGATCGCTGCTACTCTGGAGTATATGGGAAGAATGTCCTTAGGAATTATGTTTTGGAATCAGAGGCTTTTATTAAGAGATGAGTTACTGGTTATGCAATGAAAGTGCTTATGCTAATATGGTCAATTTTCTGGTTTCTCTGGCACCTGACTTGTTCCAGATTAGCAGTGTTTCCACACTCTAAGTATTATAACTTGAAAAGAATATCACTGATTGCAAGATAATTGGATACAACATATTTGAGAAACAATGAAGATTTAAATGAGCAAACCTCCTAATTTAATAAAATGTGTCATGTGAACAAAATGAAGTAACTTATTTTTTAAGGGATCCAAGTTTTCTGAAAAGGATTACTTGCTAAATATTAAGTGGTATAATTGCATTCAGTATATTGTACTGAAATCTTTTCATAATAAGAAATATGATTTATAGTACATTTTTTAAATGGCAAAAATTCCTATTCAATAACATGAGTTCATTTTTCTGGAAAGTTCTTGATTTGAAGGTAGGAATATGGTAACGTCATTCACTGGAACATGTGACATGAGCCTGGTGTTGTGGTGCAGTGGGTTAAGCCATTGCCTATGACACCGGCATTTCACATGAGCACCGGATCAGCTGCTCCACTTCCATCCAGCTTCCTGCTAAGATACCTGGGAAAGCAGCGGAAGACGGCCAAGTTCTTGAGCTGTGCCACGCAGGAGAGGAGACCCAGGTGAGCGCCAGGCCACTTAGGGAATGAATCAGCAGGTAGAAGGTGTCTCCCCGTAACTCTGCCTTTCAGATAAATACATCTTAGGAAAAAGAAAAAAACAAGGCATGTGACATGTTTCAGAAACCCAAATTCCAGGATGGGCTGTAGATCTCCTGAAAGATGATTCGATGTTGTCTGTTTACCCTGGTCATGTCTTTGCCTTGCAGTCTTCTGGTCCGGTGTCTGCCAGGAGCATTTCCTGTGTAGTAGTGAATTATTTTGTACCATGAAATCTGAGATCTGTTTCCTGTTAGATTCTGGCTGTAATTTTTTGTCTTGGGAAGTACCTCACCCTTGTCTAGATTATACAGCTTGGGCGGCTGTGACACCAGTGATCAACCATTGCCAGCCTCAGGGACTCTCAGTGTCTTCACATGCTGTAGTCATTCAGTTCTTGTTATCTCCCTGTTATGTGTAATTAAATTATTAATAATAATTAAAATTATAATTATTAATGTGTAATAATTAAAATGAACAATCTCATTGTTAAATGTTTGTACTGCTAGATAAACCTTTTTTGTGTCTCAATTGCAACTTTCAATAACTCCTACTCTTAAAATCTTTGAGGGGGAGGTGGGGCTGGTGTTTTTGTGTAGTGGGTAAAGTAGCAGCCTGTCAGGCTCACATCCCATTGGGCACCGGTTTGAGACCTGTCTGTTCCACTTTCATTCCAGATCCCTGATAATGGCCTGGGAAAAGCAGAGAAGATGGCCTACAAGGGAGAGCTGGAAGAGAAACTCCTGGCTTTGGCCTAGTCCTTCCTTGGCTGTTGCAGCCAGTTTGGGGAATAAACCAGCAGATGGAAGATCTCTTTCTATCTCTGTCTCTCCTCTCTCTCTCTCTCTGTAACATTGCCTTTTAAATAAATAAATAAATTAAATCTTAAAAAACAATGCTGCAAATCAAGAATCCAGAATGGACTGTGTTGTACATGTGGTTTCCAGTGAAGAAGGTGAGTCCCATTGACTTCCCTGTTACCCGAGTTCGGGCTAGTTGGTGACTTGTCCAGTTCAAGGATAGCACACCTGGGCTGGTGGAACTCCTGTTGATATAGCAGGCGGATTGGATTAGATCGATTAGATTTGTGATCTGGAGACCACGCCTTCACCATGCCTCCTGTGATTTTACACCCTTACCTGCCAGACTATGTAACCACTCCCCTTTGGAAGTGAATAAAAGGCCTGGAGCATGGTGGGCCCTTTGCTTATTGTCCGGCACTTCCAGGCATGCTGCCTTCTAGCCACCCACTCTCTGCTTTCCTGCCCTTGTTTTGTTACCTGTGTCTACTGCTAACTGTAGACTTGATCCAGGTGGCTCCTGGCCTGGTCTCTAACCTAATATGGACCCAACTTAATTAGTAGACTTCCGTCTACCCTAAGCATCTCTCTCCCCTACATAAAGCCCTCACTTTCCTGTGTATTTCTCACTGAATAAATACTTAAAAAACTGTACCATGTTGCCTGTTTCATTTATAAGTAGCCAATATTTAGAATTCTTATCTTAAATTTATGGCAAGAACCCTTGAAATTTGGAGTAAATGTACCCGACTTCACTATGAGCCTTCCTGTAGGGCTATTGGTCTGCTCTCGGATTTTTCCCAGGCTCCACCTTGCGCGCTCATTCTGCCGGCATCGCAGACACAGGTCTGTGGTCCTGATATATGCAACTACTTGAAGTTCTATGAATGTACTTTGCTCACTGTTACCTTAGTAGCAATAACAGTAATTAGAGCTAACATTTATTAAACACTTACTTTGCCAGACACTTTACATGCATTATCTTATTTAATCCTCACAGCAAGAGCATGAGGGTAGGTGCCATTATTGCCCTCATTAAATAGAAATGAGAAAGTTGGGGCATGGAGTGCTTAAGTGATTTGTCTAGGATCACACCGCTATAAAGTAGAGGAGCAAGGATCCAACCTTAATCTCTGGTGTTTTAAAAGTTGCAATTGTTAATACTTGCAGATGTTTTTTTGCCTTTATAGAATTGGAACCTAACGTCACCTTTGAGGGCAAACTTATTGTTTGAAGGGTCACTAGGTAGGTTTTTTGTTAATCTGAATTATGACAAGATCTTACTCTGGAAGTGGAAGTCAGATTTACATGTGTAAAAATCCAGATCTCTCCCCCACTTTGGGTAGTATTTTATTTTTACATTTTAAAAGCTTTTTAAGGTTTAAAGAAAATTATACTCCATGTATTTAAAGATTTATTTATTTGGAAGGTGGCATTATAGAGGCAGAGAAAAAGAGGGGGGTCTTCCATCCACTTGTTCACCCCCCACTGGTCACAGCAGCCGGAGTTGAGCTGATTTGAAGCCAGAAGCCTCTTCTGGGTTTCCCAAGTGGGTACAGGGGCCCAAGCACTTGGGCCATCTTCTGCTGCTTTCCCAGGCACATTAGCAGAGAGCTGGATCGGAAGTGGAGCAGGTGGGACCCAAACCGGTGCTCATATGGGATTGCTAGTGTTGCAGGCAGCTTCACCTGCTACACCACCGTGCCAGTGCTAAACTCCATATTTAACTTGGAATTCTATAAATTCATTCTTCTTAGCAAATATTTAAAAAATTGTGCTAGATTTCTAGTTTAAAATTTGAAATTGAAGGATAGCAATTCATCTTATTTGATCAGTTTCTGTCAGTGCTAATTTAAGGAATGTAGATAACTTTGGTTGATAAAAAGACTCAACACTAACCAACAATCCAATTTATCTGTTATTTCTATGAGTTTTATTTTTTTTTGCTAGCCCGACATCTTATTTTAATCCTTTAAAAATTTTATTTAAGGTATACAAATTTCATGCATTTCATGTAAACAGATTTAGGAACATAGTGATACTTCCCACCCCACCACACCCCCTTTCCCACCCATATTCCCACTTCTTTTTCAGTGAAAAAATGAAAAGTCTGTAGGCATTTAGAGGTGTTAAAGACGTGGGTTTCCGGAAGATTGATCTTTGGGTTGTGGGATGTCCTGTGACCAGGTGGAATGGAGAATTGGAGCAGGTAGATATCTATGGCCGCACTCCAGTCTTTAAATGGGAGATGAATTAAAATCACACCAGGTAGAGGACAGCACTTTTTTTTTTTTTAAATTGTATTTAATGTATACAGGTTTCATGTATCTGATAAAAACAGATTTAGGAGCATAGTAATACTTCCTACCCTACCTCCCTCCCGCCCATGCTCCAGTTCTTCTCCTCCTCCCTTTCCTGCTTCCACTCTTAATTTTTTTTAAAGATATATTTATTTACTTGAAAGGCAGAGTTACAGACAGAGAGGTCTTCTATCCACTGATTCAACTCCTCAAAGGGCTGCAGTGGCTGGGGCTGGAGTAGGCTGAAGCCAGGAGCCTAGAATTCCATCTTGGTCACCCATGGGTGACAGTGGCCCAAGCACTTGAGCCATCTTCTGCTTTCCCAGGCCATCAGCAGGGAGCTGGATCGGAAGTGGAGCAACCAGGAATTTAGTGCTCATATGGGATGCTGGTGCTGCAGGCGGATGCTTAACCTACTGTACTACAGCGCTGGCCCCCCAACTCTTGAATTTTACAAAGATCTATTTTCAGTATTCTTTACACTTAATAAAGTTAACCCTACACTAATTACAGAGTTGAAAAATAGTATTAAGAAACAACAATGTTCCCCATCAGTAGAGACAAAGGCTGTAAAAAATCAGCTAATATCAAAAGACAACTCTGTTATTGAAGTAAAGGGCTACTTTAAGAAAGAGGAACTTAAAGTGAACACTGGAAAAGAAGAATTAAGCCATACCAAATAAGGCTGGTTATATATCTTTTAAAAATTACTTTTGTTTAGAGGCATAGAGACAGACCTTACATCCACTAGTTAATTCCCCAAATTCCTGCAACAGCTGGGGCTGGGACAGGCCTAAGCCAGAACCCAGAACTCAAGCCAGATCTCTCCTGTGAATGACAGGGACTCAAATAACTTGATCCTTTACTGCTGCCTTGTAGGATGTTCCTTAGCAGGAAGTTGGAATTGGAAGCAAAGCCAGGACTCAAACCTAGGCATTCTGAAATGGGATGTGGGTCCTGTAAGGTGTGTCTTAACCACTGTGCCAGAGGCCGCCTCCTTAGCTAGTTGTGTCTTTGTTAAAAAGCATAGCAAAAATATTAATGGAGAACATTAATAAGAACATTAGAATTAGTAAGAAGAAAGCCAGTGACGACACATATGAAAAGTTTAGTAAATTGAGAAAATTCTTCATTTTCCTTGTTTACAAAATAAATTGGAGGGGCCGCCACTGTGGCATAGCTGGTAAAGCCGCTGCCTGCAGTTCTGACATCCCTTATGAGTGCTGGTTCGAATCCCGGCTGCTTTACTTCCCATCCAGCTCTCTGCTATGGCCTGGGAAAACAGTAGAAGATGGCCCAAGTCCTTGGGCCCCTGCACCCATGTGGGAGACCTGGAAAAGTCTCCTGTCTCCTGGCTTCAGATCGACACATTTCTGGCCATTGTAGCCAAATGGGGAGTGAACCAACGGATGGAAGACACCTCTCTCTAACTCTGACTTTCAAATAAATAAATCTTTAAAAAAAAGAAATTGTAGTTTTGCTTCATTACCAAAGTCTGCAGTTGAATTCTTCCTGTTCCCCCAAAGACCTATGGTCTCCCTTGTGTTCCTGCCCATGAAGTTGCTCTCTGTTTCCTGCATATAGAAGTCAGCCTGCTAAGATCTGTTTGTCCCTACACACTCCAGTTAAATGCCACTTCCTCCAAGAATTCCTCCCCAGTTGACAAGCTAGAAATATTTGTTCTTAGAATAATGTTGTACTATTCTGGACAGTACTTTATGTAGGTCTTGGGATAGTTTGTCGTATGTGAAACAGCAGTTGATAGGTAAAAGAGCATGACTGATTCACATTAGTGGTGTTCATATTGTCTTGAGTGTGTAGCATATAGAGGGAGGTTCAGATTCCTGGAGACTTGTGAATGCTGAGGTGCTGCCACTGTGAGACCGTGAGGGGTGGGATGTTTTTGACAGATGGGCTGGTAGGGAGGTTAGAATTCCAAGTGAGGAGGCTTCGCAATGAATGAGAGGAGGTTGGGTATTAGAGGAGACCTGGTGTGTCCTTCTAAAGCCATGACTGTCTGCCTACACCACCTGATGGAGCAGGAGCAGAGCAGATTTGCCTGCTCTCACCTACTCTCTGATTATACAAGCAAGCTTGTTCTGCAGACATTGGACCCAAAGCTCTGTCCAAGGTGGTTTTGTTTTTTCTTTGTTTCTCTCTCTTTTTAAATAAATATTTATTTACTTGTTATTTATTTGCAAGGCTGAGTTACAGAGAGAGGGAGAGAAAGAGTAAAGTCTTCCATCTACTACTTTACTCCCTAAAAGGCTGCAAAGACTGGGGCTAGGCCAGGCTGATTGATGCCAGGAGCTTATTCTGGGTCTTCAACATGGGTACAAGGGTCCAAGCATTTGGGCCATCTTCCACTAGTTTCCCAGGCACATTAGCAGGGAGCCAGATACAGCACCAGCCTCCAGGGTGGTTTTCTATCTAGACGACCTAGTTATCTCTAGTCTCCCTGGAGTTTAGTTTTTCCTAATATTTGAGGGCCAGGGGCTAATTCACTAGGACAGGATTTCCCTGTAGTTGGTTTTCAATTTTGTTCTGAATTTAGTTTATATTCCTAAACAGTTTTATAAGTTTTTTCTCCCAGTGCCCTTAGAGGAAGTTACTTGCTTCTGAACCTCTGGGGTACCATTTTAGTAAATTAAGAATTCAGTCCATTGAATGGACCCATGTGGCCTGAAAGAGTTAATACAGTTTCTTAAGTACTTCATTAATACCCAGGGAATAATTTATACGTTAGAGCGTGGCTTAATATCTAGCCAGTTACACAGTATTGATTTTTTTCTTCTGTAAAGTAAGCCCCCAAATACAACTATAGGTTGAAATTTAAGGATCCTGCTCCATAAATATGTAAATATATGTAATGTTTAAGAGAGGAATATTATTACTATAATAAAGTTGAGGTAGATTAAATTCCAGCTCAGCCTTACTCTTCTGTGGGACTTGGTAAGCATACCTTTCTACATTTTTCTCTTCTCTAACATGAGGGGATGATGTTTATAGCAGAGAGCATAGCACAGAGAGTTTAGGGCAGAACCCAGGTGCGCTGTTTAGGTTTAATTTTTGGCTTCACTCCTTGATACTGATCTTAGGCAATTTAATTAGCATCTTTGACTCAGCTAGCTTTTCTGACCTGTAAACTGGAATATTTTAAGTGCCTACCTTATAAAACTGTTTTGGAGGTAAGTACTGAATGCATGTGGGCTTTTAACTTGCTATTACTGATTGTTAGGACTTTTTGAGCAGATCAAATGAAATGAATGACAAAAACTGCCCACTGCTGTTTCTGGAACACGGTAACAAATGCTGCATGAAGGATGGCCTTTACTGTTATGCATTACCTAGGGTTCATCTCTGGAGAATCGCAGTTTCCAGGTGTAGCTGTTGTAAGCCACTCACTATGTAAAATAGTTTGATGCTTCGCACCTTGATTATCCTGTTGTAAGGCTCAGTCCAATCTCTGGACACACATGTGTGTGTGTTACTGTGGAGTTTTTATGACTGGCCTGCCTTTTTTTTTTTTTTTTTTTTTTTAATGCCTTAGGCAGCAGTACCTTGAAGTGACCTTCAGTTTTGTCACTTTATTTCCTTCCTGCTGTATCCCAAAGCGCTCTCCTGCCTTTGCTGCTGCTTTGTGTAGTCCTCCATTGCCCTCAGATGCCTGTGGCTGTGGTCATCAACCTGACTTTATGGGGACTGTGGTTTTGTGATAAGAGCAGAGTCTCAACCTTATTAGATTATGGATCATTATCACTTAAGGGGAAAATCACTCTTGATGTTGTCACCACTGAAAGAGGCCAGCTTCTCAGACTGGAAAGGGCCTTGGATGGAAGGGTGTAAGAGGAACGTGGGGTTCGTGTAGGAGGACTGCCGGCTCAATTCATGGACCTGAGTGTGACAGGCCGTGATGTTCAGGAAGGGACTTCCCCACATCTGTTCCTAAGGGCTTGCTTTGTGGAGGCAGGGAACAAAGAAATGAAGACTATGGACAAGGAGCCTGTGAAGTTAAACCTGCCTTTTGGGATCAGAGTGCATGGATCTTAAGACAGCAACTTGGGTAGATATGAGGGATTTAAGTCCCTTGATAGAGAGCAGGAAGAGGCCTGCTCTCCAGCCCTGTGCTAGCTTTTGTGTAGCACAATAATGAAAGTTCATGCTATTGATTGTCATGTGGTGAGGTACCCAGTTGAGTCAATCAGTATACAATGGCTCAAAGGGGAGAGAGACACACACACACCCAGCTCAGCAAAAAACACAACAGAATGAATATGCCGCAGAGAAGGGTTTTCATTTAGCAGTGAGCTCAGAAAAGTGAGACTTGAACAAAATGTTTGTCAGTGCCTACGCTATCGCAGAGAGGGTACTGTGGGGCAGGCATATTCCCATAGTGGAGCTGGGAGCAACGTGATATCTTGAACGTGGGAAACCAGCCAATTCTTTCCTTTATTGTGATTCCACGTTTCCTGAGCATTTTTCTGATTATTATTGGTAGTTTAGTGGGACGGATTACATGGAGCAGAAAGGTTTAGTGTTTTTGGCAGTTACTGTCTTGTAAATTACAGCTAACATTGAAAGTTGGCCATTTTGCTTTATATAATTGATTGTCTTTGACTGTGTTTATCCTAATGTATTATTCCTAAGTCTGCTTACCTCCAGGCCAATGACAAGGTCTTTGGGTAGCAAGAGTGACCTGTCCTATTCTCCAAGTGTTGGTAGTAGCTGGTAACCTTTTATCAAGGCTGTCTGTTCACCTCTCGTGATTGATCATATACAATGATAATTTTTTTGAGATTTATTTATTTATTGAGGGGCACAGTTACAGATGGAGAGAGACAGAGGTCTTCTATCTGCTGGTTCACTCCCCAAATGGCTGCAATGGCCAGAGCTGGGCTGATCTGAAGCCAGGAGCCAGGAGCTTCCTCTGGGTCTCCCATGTGGGTGCAGAAGCTCAAGTGCTTTGACCATCCTCCACTGACTTGCTAGGCTGTTAGTAGAGAGCTGGATCAGAAAAGGAGTGGCCCGGGACACAAGCTGGTGGCCATATAAGATTCTGGCACCTCGGGAGGAGGCTTAACCTACTACTCTGCAGTGCCGGCCTCATGTACCATGATAATTTGCACAAAACAAAAATAACACCATTGTAAGTTTTTTTCCTCCATTAAAAGTGAAATAATACTGCTTTTGTTTCTGAGGAATTTGGCTTCAACTGGTTTTTATTTTCGGCTAGGTGTTAAAAGAGAGTTATGATAGGGTAAACACAGTTAGTGACATCTGGCTGCCACAAGGATCAATAACTTTTGATACATAGATATCTATTTTGTGATAATATACTGAGGTTTCCTTGGATAAAACCAGAAGAATAAAAACTAATTTGGAAGCAGCTGATTACTGCCTAACAGCAGTAGTTCTGAGAGCCTGTTGCCGTTGTTTTTAATGGGCAGCCTTGTACTTCCATAGATTGGTTAATCTTAAAGACCAGATGGCAGTTGTTTCAAAATTTCATCAAGATTTTATGTCTTGTGTTTTGCTATCAGCTAAAAGCATGAGAATTTATTAACTAAGAATGTTATATATATATATATTCATATAAAAGAAAGAATAAAATTGATGGATCATTTTATTTACCTAATAATTTATTGTCATTACTCAAAAAAATCCAATGAAAAAAAGAAAAAGAGATGTTAACATCATTGTTTACCATGAAGAGAAGAAACATACAATAGGGAGGGAAAACAAAGCACAAAATAAAATGAGTTACACATCCACATGTCAATAATTAGAATGAATGTAAATAGATGGGATCATTCAATGGTAAGACACAGGTGGGCAGATTAGATGTAAAAACAGAATCTGAGATGCTAGGTTTACAAGCATGTCTGAAACAGAGAAAGCAGAAGAAAGGAAACGTTTTCAGGTTTGCTCAAAGGAAAGCTGACGTTGCTACGGTGATATGAGACAGAATAGACGTTTAGGCAGAAGCATTAGTAGAGTGAAGCTCCAACACTAGATAGAAGTATGGTCCAAGAATCCTGAGTGCAATGTAGTGAAGATCTAGAGGAGAGGAAGGTAAACTGCTGAATGACAATGCTGAGGGGACAGTGTGCGTGTCTTTCAGAACAATCATGATGAAACTGGTAGAAAATTCAGAAGCTTCCGGGAAATGTCAGTAGTACAGTTAGCAAATATGACCTCACAGATGAAAACAGACCTTTGCATTTTCTGTAGAACGTGTTCTTTTCGAGTACATGTGGAACATAGGACGTTTAGTACGCGTAGGACAGCAAAGCAAGTCTTAACAGCTTTAAAATGATTGAAATCACATTTTGCCAGACCATTGTAGAATTACGCAAGAAACCAATAAAAGATAGCAGTAACATCCCTGCATGTCTAGAAGTTGAGAAATACATTTTATAAACAAAGTCTTATTTTAAAAAGTTTATAAAAATTACTTAAAAATGTGAAATGACACCACTGAGTTGCTGAACCTCATAATTGTATAGTTGTCAGTATTTGAAAGTATTGTTTTTGAAATCCAAATATTTGATATTTACGTATTCTAGGGATGCCTAGTACTTTTTTTTTTTTTTTTTTTTTTTTTTTTTGACAGGCAGAGTTAGTGAGAGAGAGAGACAGAAAGGTCTTCCTTTTTCCGTTGGTTCACCCCTCAAGTGGCTGCTGTGGCCGGTGCGCTGCACCGATCTGAAGCCAGGAGCCAGGTGCTTATTCCTGGTCTCCCATGCAGGTGCAGGCCCAAGTACTTGGGCCATCCTCCATTGCACTCCCGGGCCACATCAGAGAGCTGGACTGGAAGAGGAGCAACTGGGACAGAATCCGGCGCCCCAACCGGGACTAGAACCTGGGGTGCCAGCGCCACAGGTGGAGGATTAGCCTAGTGAGCCATGGCACCAGCCTGGGATAAATTTCTGAAAGCCTCTGGGGTTTCCCACCATGCGCAGGCCTGTTGCAAGGGATGATATTTCCCCTCTGTCATAGATGAAGACGCACAGATTAATAGGTGTAGGGAGTGTGTGTGTCATCGTTGGGTTCCTAGAGCAGATGAACAGGAGTACAAGTGTTGCATATTTGAGCGTGTCCTCTTTGTCTGCCTCCATATAAAGTGCTCTTCCATGTTCTCTCATCCATTGGGACATAGGTGGGAATCCAGAGCGCAGTGCAGTTAGCTTGCCTAGGTAATGCATTCCATGGCAGAACTGAGCTCTGAATCTACATTAGTATTATTTAAGACAAATAATAAAACCAGGGCTGTGCACCATTTGGAAGACAATGTGACTTGTACGTGTGAAACTGGTTTACTTTATGGGGAAGCTCTAGTTATATGATGATAACTAAGCTGCAGTTGATTTTCTCATGTTCTTTAAATCGGTGTGGGATAGCACTTGCCAAATACAGTCCTTTTTATTCATGTAATTTGCTAATTCTATAGAAATATTTTACGAAAATTAGCAGCAAGGTTTTTTTTCATAGCTGGAGGCTTTAGAATAGGTCTAAAAATTGTGAATAGCCTCTGAAATAGGATTACTCTGTTAAAATATAAATAAGTTATTCACATAGATAATAGTTACTTTTAAGTTGTAGCTGTCCACTCTGGCCTCAGAATCAGCCCTTAAGGCATTCAGATCTGGCTAAAAAGCCCATGAGAGTTTCTCAGGCATGGAAAGCCAAGACACTGTGGCAAAAAATGACCTAAATGAAAGATCTCGGTGAGTGAGATCTCAGTGGAAGGAGGGACCATCAAAGAAGGCAGTACCTTTCTCTGAAGGGAGGAGAGAACTTGTACTTTGATTCTGGACTTGTCTAAATAAGGCTGGAGTTTGAACTCAAGAGACTTCCATAGCCTTGGCAGCTTATAACAAGAGCCTCGGGTGATTACTGATGTCATAAATAAGATGTCAATTGTGAAATCAACAATGGGAGTCACTGTGCACTTACTCCTCATGTAGGATCTCTGTCCATAGAGTGTTGTACTATGCAAATTAACAGTAAAAGTAATCTTCAAACAGTACTTTATCCTTTGTGTGTCTGTGTGGGTGCAAACTGTTGAAATCTTTACTCAGTATAGAGTTGATCTTTCTGTATATAAAGATAATTAAAAATGAATCTTTTTTTTTTTATTTTTTGACAGAGTGGACAGTGAGAGAGATAGAGAGAAAGGTGTTCCTTTGCCATTGGTTCACCCTTCAATGGCCGCCACGGCTGGCGCGCTACGGCCGGTGCACTGCGCTGATCCGATGGCAGGAGCCAGGTACTTATCCTGGTCTCCCATGGGGTGCAGGGTCCAAGCACTTGGCCCATCCTCCACTGCACTCCCTGGCCACAGCAGAGAGCTGGCCTGGAAGAGGGGCAACCAGGACAGAATCCGGCACCCCAACCAGGACTAGAACCCGGTGTGCCGGCGCCTAGTGAAAATGAATCTTAATGAAGAATGGGACAAGAGAGGGAGTAGGAGATAGGATTGTTTGCGGGTGGGAGGGTGGTTATGGGGGGAAGAACTGCCATAATCCAAAAGTTGTACTTTTGAAATTTATATTTATTAAATAAAATTTTTCTATTAAAAATAAAATAATAAAAATTATAGCTTTCCATGTGAGAGAAATGTCCAGATGTATTGTTTGCCATTTGTAAATTTAAATATCAATTCTGCTATGTTTCCAGTCTGACTTCTTGACCTTTCTTTGCTATCAACTCTGGAAATCTTCGCTGTTCTTCTCAGTGTCTTCTTCACTTCCTCTTCATAGAGGAAATAGAAGCTATCAGTGGGAACCTGCTTCTACTTGCTGTCGACTAATCTGCAGATTTGTTCCTGTAGGTACCCATCTGTATCACTTATATTTAAGGGCCTTTCCTTAAATATACTTTGATAATTTCAGAAAGTACCCTTAATTATTATTCCCAAGTTTGTCTTCCATTAAATCTGATTTTTCATGCCTTCTGTATTCTTATACTAAATACTGAGAAGGCAGGGCGCATAGAATTTAGGAGCACAACCTGAGCGTCCCTCTAATGTGAATTTGATATTCGCTAATTAAGTGCTGTTACTTTCCCAAAGTTGAGAACTCGGATAACTGGTCCAGCATCCTTGGCATTTCCCCGTCTTGTCCTCTGCTCCCACTCCAGTGTCGTGAAGACTGTACTGTGGAAATGGGACACATCCCAGCTTTAACAAGCTATCACTGCTCACCACATTGTTGAGAAAGGTGGTTTTTTTGGCCTTGAATCTAATGAATTCCCACGTCATTAGCTTTTATTTATTTGAAAGAGTTACAGAGAGGTAGAGACGGAGAGAGAGAAGTCTTCTGTCCGTTGGTTCACTCCCCAGATGGCTGCAACGGCCAGAGCTGCACTGATCTGAAGCCAGGAGCTTCCTCCAGGTCTCCCACGTGGGTGCAAGGGCCCAAGGACCTGGGCCATCTTCTGTGGCTTTCCCAGGCCATAGCAGAGAGCCGGATAGGAAGTGGAGAAGCTGGGTGTTGAACCGGCGCCCACATGGGATGCGGCACTGCAGGTGGCGGCTTATCTGCCACGCCACAGCGCCAGCCTCTTGGTTAACTCTGACACACCAACTTCTTGGTTTGTTAGAATCTTGCTGGTGACTAATACTAAATATAAATGCCTGTACTTTTAGAACAATGAATGATATTTTCCCTTCTCCAGTTACTCCTGCACCTTCTATGTTTTAAGCCGTTTTTTGGGGAGGGGTAACATGTAACATAAAGGGCCTAAGAAAGGTGTACAGTTCAGTCAGCTGTAAAATAGAAACAGAGCAGTGACCACTCAGACCAAGAAGTGTCAGACATTGTGAGGTCTCAGAGCCCTTGTGTGTATTAACTCTTTAAACATTAAGGAGGTGGGGCCAGCGCTGTGGCGCAGTGGGTTAACGCCCTGGCATGAAGTGCCAGCATCCCATATGAGCGCCGGTTCAAGACCCAGCTGCTCCACTTCCAGTCCAGCTCCCTGCTATGCCCTGGGAAAGCAGTGGAAGATGGCCCAAGTCTTTGGGCCCCTTCACCTGCGTGGGAGACTGAGAGGAGGCTCCTGGCTGCTGGCTTCAGATTGGCACAGCTCCAGCCATTGTGGCCAATTGGGGAATGAACCAGTGGATGGAACCCTCTCTCTGCCTCTCCCTGCCTCTCCTTCTCTCTCTGTGTAACTCTGACTTTCAAATAAATACATCTTTAAAAAAAGATTAAGGCAGGTCATTGTGAACTTAACCACAAGTTCCTGTAGTATAGTCCATGCAAATGAGGATGCCACAGTTTGTATTGAATATCTAGGATTCACTCCTTTAATACCTTCAGTGAGGTCTGAATTTTATTTTCATCTTTCCAGTGTTTAATTTTTTATGTGTATTCTTTTTTTTTTTTTTTTTTGACAGGCAGAGTGGACAGTGAGAGAGAGAGGGAGAGAGAGAAAGGTCTTCCTTTGCCGTTGGTTTACCCTCCAATGGCCGCCGCGGCCAGCGCGCTGCGGCCGGCACACCGCGCTGATCCGATGGCAGGAGCCAGGTATTTATCCTGGTCTCCCATGGGGTGCAGGGCCCAAGTACTTGGGCTATCCTCCACTGCACTCCCTGGCCACAGCAGAGAGCTGGCCTGGAAGAGGGGCAACCGGGACAGAATCCGGCACCCCGACCGGGACTAGAACCCGGTGTGCCGGCGCCGCAAGGTGGAGGATTAGCCTAGTGAGCCACGGCGCCGGCCTTTATGTGTATTCTGAAGACTACTTTCTTGAACCAAGAAAGGTGTAGAGTTAAATACACTGTCTGTGATTACTTAATTTAAGCTTGTAAAATTTTTTGCAAACCTCATTATGAGATTGTTTTCTTGATGTTAATTTTAGAGATTCATTTTTTATACACATAATTTTTCTGTCTTTAAACATTTTCATTTAAAATATCTCATAGCAACACCTGCTTGGCCACATTAATCTCTTAAGCATCTCCTCCGTTTCTAACTTGGTGTCATGTGTTTGTAGATTCAGAATTTTTCCTCTGAGAGACTTTGGACACTCCTGTAGTTGATGTGCATGTTTATATTCATGGTTGTAGAGAATGGGATGGTGTCTGTTTTGTTGTCTTTATATGTTGTTCCCCTTTTCATCAGTCATTTCTTTTACTTGAACGTGATATAGAAACCAAACTCCAGAAAATCAAGTTCATAAGTGAGATGTAGTGGTGCTGAGATTATCTAGCTGTTACCTATAGTACTGAAGAGAAAGGGCAAGAAAGTTTGATGTATATAGCTAGGAACCCCTTTTTAGGATTTAGTTACACATGGCATAATGTGATCACCAAGTATATCTTCTGTGGTAACACTATCTTTTTAAAAAAATTAGTTTGAGAGGCAGAAATACAGAGGTCTCATCTTGCTGGTTCACTCCCTTAGAGCCCCTAGTGCCTGGAGATGCACCAGGATTGGAGCTGGGAACTCAGTCCAGATCTCCCACATAGAAACCCGAACCCAGTTACTTGAGCCATCACTTTTACCTCCTGGGGTCTGCATTGGCAGGAAGCTGAAGTCAGGAATCCAGGTGGAATGTGGGTGTTTTCACTGCTGAGCTATAGCCCCACTGCAAACAGTATTTTTTTTTAAAGGTTTATTTATTCATTTGGAAGTCAGAGTTAAACAGAGAAGGAGAGGCAGAGAAAGAGGTCTTCCATCCACTGGTTCACTACCCAGATGGCCGCAAAGTCAGAGCTGCACTGATCTGAAGCCAGGAGCGTTTTCCGGGTCTCCCACGTGAGTGCAGGGGCCCAAGGACTTGGACCATCTTCTACTGCTTTCCTAGGCCAGAACAGAGAGCTGGATCGGAAGCAGAGCAGCCAGGATTCGAACTGGCACCCAAATGGGATGCTGGCACTGCAGTTGGCAACCTCACCCGCTATGCAACAGCGGCAGCCCCAGAGACAGTATTTTAAAAACAAAAACATTAACCTTTCTTTGCTATTGGATTTGTGGTTTGTGATTGTGCATATCTTTTTCCCTCTGGTGTATGCTTAGTTATGCATAGTCGATATATTTCTCAATTAAACTTACTTAAAAGGTATATTATTAGGCTACACAAGAAATGTAGCATAATTAAACTTTAAACCATTAATGATATTTATAGATTGATGTATAAGTTGTTCCTTTTCATTTCTTGTTCTAGAAGTGGTAATATGTGACAATTTGTTTCGATAGTAATTTTAATGAAGGGGCAATATCTGGAACAATTAGCTAATCTAATCATCACACTGTTCTTTTACAACATAAGGTATGACTCATAAGAGTTTTTCTCTAAGAGCAATCTCAAAATAGAATTAAGTGCTTTGGAATCACTATGCAGCTAGAATGTTCTGTGGGATTGAAGGGTGTAGCAGTTCTGAGCATTGATAATGATTCTGAAAATTCATCCAGTTGGCAGTCATGCCCTGGAAGACTTGATTTCTTAGAGCTTTCTATGTACTTGCACTGTAGTAAATAAGAATGGATCCTAGATACAGTTAGAGTGTAGTGGGGTTTAAGTGTTTAATAAAAGGATTACACGTTTTAACTATTTGTTTTTTTAGTTGCAGGTAAGGGTTAAATGATTGTTACAGATAGCTAATGCTATGTACCATAACTGGTACACCCATTTCTAGGCATGGGTTGCAGCTTTCCCCCAAGAACATGTAAATGAGAGCCCTGGTTTTCAGATTTTGTTCCTGAGAATTGTGGAATTCGTGGGAGCTTCCTCAGGAATCTTCTTCGGTGTTTCTGCTGTTCCTAGCTTCATCCTAGAGGGGCAGAGTTAATGCAAGGGAAGGGCATCTGGTCAGCCAGGCCAACTGGAGCCCCATGTGGTGTCCTCTGCTGGAGGTTGTTGGTGTGCTGGCTGTGTGTGTGCAGAGTGTGGCACACGGAGGGAGCAGAGCCAGGAGGCTGCAGCCCTGAAAACACGCAAGGAATGCGGGTCCTGCGAAAGCAGGGACGTCTTCATACCTTGCACAGTGAATGTATTTTCTTTTCATCTAAGCTGCTTTTCCCTGAACATACTTGAGAAATATGTTCAGTGTGTATTGTAAGAGGCAAATTAGGAGCTACAGTAGTTTAAAAAAATCATGTAGTTTTGTTTTTAATGTGCAGATTATTCTACTTTTGTGTATTGGTGGTGATTCTGTACCTGGCCAGGATACCTTCTCTATACAGTGTTCCAGGAACAGGATTGTGATCCCTTAGTGCTGTGTTCTACTCCAGAGATCTTGGCTCTACTCTAAGGAGGCTAGAGCTGACCTGGGGAGTCCAGCAGTCTGATTACCAGCTCCACTTTTTTTTTTTTTTTTTTTTTTTTAACAGAGTGGACAGTGAGAGAGGGAGAGAGAGAGAGAGAAAGGTCTTCCTTTTGCCATTGGTTCACCCTCCAATGGCCGCCGTGGCCGGCGCACCGCACCTATCCAAAGGCAGGAGCCAGGAGCCAGGTGCTTCTTCTGGTCTCCCGTGGGGTGCAGGGCCCAAGCACTTGGGCCATCCTCCACTGCACTCCCTGGCCACAGCAGAGAGCTGGCCTGGAAGAGGGGCAACCGGGACAGAATCCGGCACCCCAACCGGGACTAGAATCCGGTGTGCCGGCGCCGCCTACCAGCTCCACTTTCAAGAGTTGAGCGACTTGAAGTATGTTCAGACCATGTTGGCATTTTTGGGAGATTCTGCCATCCGGGGTGTTGTGGAAATCACCAAAGAAATGAATACTGTTCAATAATTAAGCTCTAGCGGTAGGATTTCTTCCTGTAGCGATGGCCCTTGGAGTCTTAGGGCAAATTGAAGAATGCTCTTTGCCTTGCCCTGGAGTGACTGTCCTCATTGATTGCAGTAGATGCTCTGACAAATTTAATGAGGAACATTTCAAAACACTTTGACTTGTGGTTCTGCTCTTTTGCTTTGTAAGTGAGAGGACCCCAGGGAGAGGAGGAAAAGTGGGTCCTTATCGCTTTCATAGTGTGGCCTTCCGCATTCTCAGACTAGAGTACCCTTCCTTTAACAGTCTAGCCACCTCTGTGAGTTTGTTATTAGTGTTGTAATGTAAACTCCAGCAGGTCAGAGGTAACTCTCCTTTTGTTCACCATTGTATTTTTTGGCTAGGCTCAGCCAAAATCTGAATCAGTAGGCGCTTAATGTACAAGCTTTTGAGTGAGTGAAGCTCCTAAAGTTACCTGAATTTCACTAACTGGTGGATTCATTCTCATCAGACAGGTGCAGTGCAGAGATCTATAGGTATTTTAAAGCAATTGGTCTTTACTAGAACATCATTATGCAAATGTGCAACTTTCAAGTAGCCTAACCAGCTGCCAGGTCGGTTAATTTATGGGGGGAGAGAGAGAGAGAGAGAGAGACAGACACACTATGTCAAAAGACAAATTGATAGAGACCTTGTACTTTGAATTCTTCTAATATTAAGCCTCCTTCGGTGTATGTTGGTATCTTCCATAGACATCACTAGGCGGCTAAAGATTGCTGTTTGAAGAATGAATTTTTCTTTGCTGTGCATTTTCAAACTTGTTAGAAATGTGTCTTGTGTTGACTGTTACAGGTTTTGTAACCCTGTTCGTTTGCTGCCACCACCTTCCCAATCATCTGATTCACCTAATCCCAGAGCAGTGGAGAGAAGCTGTTCTTTCTGTCCAAGGCAGGCCATATTAAGCCAGAGGACCCCACCCTCTGCCACCAGAGGCCAGAGGAAGGGGTGGGATTCTTGGTGGTGGGGGAGTTTTAATTTGGGGAATTTCCGTATTGGAAGTGGTATGCATTCTGGGATTGTTGGACCCTGATTAGCAGTGTCTTATTCCACAGGTTTGAATAGTCATGACTCCAGTTGGCATTGAGTGAGTGTGCTGAAGAAACCAAGTGGTGAATTGGCCGTTGTATCCATCATCTTTATACTTTGGTTGAATTTTAAGGTGATAAATTTGTTATAACTTTGAGAGATCGAATGAGCAAATGATCTTAAATGTGTACCAAATTCATAGAAAAATGTGAGTTTTAACGTAGTTTTTTTCTATGTTAAATCATTCAAAACCCTTAATTGGAATTAGTACTACTTTTGTAAACATTTATGGTGGGATTGTTTGTGCTTCCCTGAAGTACCTGTTTATTACTTGTTCTTTGGTTCTGCTTTCTTGCCCCACCTACAGTGAGTTCTCTCCTCATGTTTTTGGTTCTGTGTGCTTCCTTGCACCTTCTTGTGTCTCCTTGTTCTTTGAGCTTTTCTCTGTGCTGCCATCTGCATTTCCCACATTTTCTCTGATCATCCTCTGTCTGCCTTTGATTCATTTCCTTTAAATCTGCATTTTGGCCATGTCTCATCTGTTTATTTTTTAAATTATTTATAAATCCCGGAAGGCAGTTTTATATAGGATAAGAACCAGGCACTTGTCTGCTTCCTGATGAATTACTCTGTAGCTGCCACCTTTTTAGAACCCTGAGCTAGAATTTTTCTCTTGTTATGCAAAGTAAATGAGGCACTAACTGCAGGTTTATTAGTTGGTAGGGGTGGGGGGAATAGTACTGTAGTTGATTCATGACCCATGTAGCACGGCAAGTTTCTAATTTCAAAAATAACTAGCAGATTTTTTAAGAGTGATATTTAAAGTGCTGTAGCAATAATAGATGCTGAAAAGTAAGCCTTGTGTATAGCCTAGTGATTTTAAAAAACCTTCTTTAAGTGTTCAAGACCTATACCTTAGAGTAGAATAATTTTCAGTGACAACTCTTACTTTTCTCTACATGGAGTTATGTCTTTGAACCATACTTTATTGCAAAACTCACAAACCTAAAGGATTTAAAGTTTATTATTGTGATTTTAGAGCAGGGTGGAAAGGAAGGGGAAGAAAGATTATTTTCCTGAGTGAAGGGACCTAGTGCTTATAATAACATTTTGATCTGGGGACTATGCTGTGATAAATAACTTGCATTGTTGAATCTGGATGGAATTAACCTCAGGGGAGCCCTGTCTATCTCTGAAGCATTAGGAACCGATTATGGCTGCGTGTGATCTGTTTTCACATGGTGTAGTACACATGTGCACAAGTGCACTGAGTGTCAGTGCAGTCAACCAGCTATTTTCCCCCTAGCTTTTTGAAGGCTCCTTTTGGAGAGGATTTATGTGACAACTACTTGATTCTTCTTTGTTGTGTCTTCTGATAATCTTATTACTTGAATTAATTTTGATGATTATGTTTGAACATAAAAATAAAGCAGCTGAAAATTTATGAAACATGTTTCATAAATACTTTTTAATTTACTATATTCAAAGATATGCCATTGTTTTATAGTTTGTCCAATACCTGTCCAAGATCTGTTTGAAGTGTTAAGATCTCAGGGGCTGGCACGGGCATCCCATATGAGCACCTGTTCAAGTCCCAGCTGCTCTGCTTCCTATCCAGCTACCTGCCACAGCCCCTAGGAAGGCAGCAGAGGATGGCTCAAGTGCTTGGGTCCATGTACCCACATGGGAGTCGTGGATGGAATTCCTGGGTCTTACCTTCAACTTGGCCCAGCCTCAGCGGTTGCAGCCATTTGGGGGAATAACCAGCGAGTTACGTAAACTAATATTCCACAACATGAAATAGTGTTGAAATGTATAATTAAGGAACACGATGTTTACTGAGGATTATGTGAATATACAACCAGTTTTTTTCCTAGAAAAAATTTTCATGTGCCATCTGAAACTTTTTAGGTTTATTTAATTTTTACTTTTCTTTTATAGTTCTTCATGCTTGTTTTACTATATTTTGAAGGAAACCTTGGGTAATTTTAAAATGGTTCTCGCATCTCATTTCACTGTAGTTCAATTAAAGTATTGACTCATTTTGAGAGAACTATAGCTTCACATGCAGTTGTAAGAAACAAGGATCAGGCTGGCGCCACGGCTCACTAGGCTAATCCTCCGCCTGCAGCGCCAGCACACCGGATTCTAGTCCCGGTCGGGGCACCAGATTCTGTCCCGGTTGCCCCTCTTCCAGGCCAGCTCTCTGCTGTGGCCCGGGAGTGCAGTGGAGGATGGCCCAAGTGCTTGGGCCCTGCACCCCATGGGAGACCAGGAGAAGCACCTGGCTCCTGGCTTCGGATCAGCGCGGTGTGCTGGCTGCAGTGCGCAGGCCGCGGCGGCCATTGGAGGGTGAACCAACGGCAAAGGAAGACCTTTCTCTCTCTGTCTCTCTCTCTCACTGTCCACTCTGCCTGTCAAAAAAAAAAAAAAAAAAAAAAAAAGGAAACAAGAATCATCCTCTTTACTGAGTTTCCCCAAATGCTGGTAATACAGTATCACACCCAGGATGTTGACATTGTAGGCAGTAGAAAACAGCCAGTGTCAGAAGGGTCACTGGGTGTTGACCTGTTGCAGCCGGACCCTCTCCTTCCTGCTGCCTTCTGCACTTCTTCTGTCGAACACCACTCTGCTCTTCATTTCTAGAATTTAATCATCTCAAGAATGTTATTTAAATAGAATTGTGTTGGGATGGCATTTATTTTCTCAGGGGAACTGTGGTGATTTGCCCAGGTTGTTGTGTGTCTTAATAGTTGTTCCTTTTATCGTTGAGTATTCCATGGAACCTCACAGTGCATTCCGTGTGCTGTGGTTTAATCATTCATCCAGCAGGGGCATGTGGCTTGCATGTTTCAGTTGTTACAAATAAAGCTGCTACAGTTGTATACTGTCTTTTATTTTGGTAAAAACAAGTATCCATTTCTGTGTGGTGAATACCCAGGAGGGTCGTGTGTTGATTGTGTGTCTAATGTCTAAGCTGTTCTGAAGTGGATATACCGTTTTACATTGTCAGCAGTAATGTGTGAATGACCATTGTCTGCACATCCTCATCAGCATTTGGTGTTGGCATTGCTGTTCTTCCTCCCCCCGACCCTGGTAACTGTGGAAGAATGTTCAAATCCCCCAGTGGATACTGAAACTACAGATTGTACTCAAACTAAAATGAATCTTTTCTATACGTGCATATGCACCTATAATAAAATTTAATTGAGGGACAGAAGTTGTGGCATGGGTAAAGCCGCTGCCTGAGACACTGACATTCCTTATAGGAACTGGTTCAAGTCCTGCCTGCTCCACTTTCAGTCTAGCTCCCTGCTAATGGCCTGAGAAAAGCAGAGAAGATGGCCCAAATGGTTGGGCCCCTGATGCCCACATGGGAGATTTGTCTTGTCCCAAACTCTGGTTGTATGGCTGTCTGGAGAAGTGAGGCAGCAGATGGGAGACTTCTCTTGTTTCCTGTCTCTCTCTATATCTCTGTAACTCTTTTTTTTTTTTTTTAATTATTTGAAAAAAGGCACAGTTACAGAGACACAGAGGCAGGGAGGGAGGGAGGGAGGAGAGAGGTCTTTCATATGTTGGTTCACTTCCCAGGTGTCTGCAATGGCCAGAGCTGAGCCAATCTGAAGCCAGGTGCCAAGAGTTTCTTCTGGGTCTCCCATGTGGGTGCAGGGGCCCAAGGACTTGGGCCATCTTGTATTGATTTCCCAGACCATAGCAGAGAGCCGGATTGGAAGTGGAGAAGCTGGGTCTTGAACCAGCGCCCATGTGGAGTGCTGGCACTGCAGGTGGCAGCTTTACCCACTACATCACAGTGACAGCCCCTGTAACTCTTTTAAATAAATCTTTTCTTTTGTAACAGTTATAGACAGAGTAAGATTAAAAACAATTGATAAAATAATTGTAACATGTATTGTAATAAGATTTATTTAACTTATTTAAGATTATGAACTGATTATTTCTGGAAACTTCCATGTACTATTTTCAGACCATGGTTGACTAGGGCTAACTGAAACCATGGAAAACAGAGCTATGAATAAGGGGGACTACTGTATCTTTTATTAGTAGCCATTCCGATAGGTGTGTTGAGATACTTTATCTTGGTTTTCATTAGCAACCCCTTAACACTGAGCATTTTTCATGTGCCTGTTTATCATCTGTATGTCCTCTTCGGTGACATGTCTCTGCTCCATTTTTAAAGTGGATTATTTTTTGAGGTTGAATTTTGAGATTTCTTTATATATTTGATATACTTGTTTTTTTTTTCTAGAATATATGATTTAGAAATACTTGATTCTGTAGACTGTCTTCATTGTCTTAGCAGGGTCTTTTGCAGAGGAAAAAATTTTGTTTTGAAAAAGCCAAATCAGTTTTCCTTTTATGGATCATATAATTTTTTATTGTCAGGTCTCAGGATATTGCATAACCGTGGATCTTGAAGATTTTTTTTATATATTTCTAAATTTTAGTTTGATGTTTCACATTGAAGTCCGTGATCCAAGTTCAGGTCATCTGTTTTTAACTTCTACATATAGAACATGAGGTATTGGTCTTCTGTGCCTGGCTTATTTCACAACATAATGACCTCTGGTACCATTCATTTTGATGCAAACATCAAGGCTCCATTACTTTCTGTGACTGAATAATTTTAATGATTTTCTTTATGTTGATTTCTTGAAGCTGGGAAGGGTGCAGAGGGATAATGGTTACCAAACAGTTAGATAGAAGTTGTATTGTTACACAGCACAGTGGTGTGGACTGTTGTTTACAACATGCATTATATGCCATGTGAAGAACCAAAAGAAGAAAGCTTGGAGACTCCACAAGTAAAGAAAATTTGTGAAAATACTGGCTACCTGACTTGATCAGTTTATGATGTGTGCATCTGTTGAAATAATGCAAGGTATTCCATAAAATATAATAGAGAGTATCCGGTCTGCTGAAAGAAGAAAAAAATCAAGCACTGCCAGTTTCTAGTTGTATGAATTTGGACACAGCACATCACCTTATTTTCTCTAAAATCATATTAGCCGTCTTTGTTAAGCAGGAAGAAATGAGTGTATATGTGATGTGTTTCAGGTAGAGTCCTACACACAGTGCTTGGTATGTATGTTATTACTATTATCCTTTAAATCAAGAAGAATGGTTGACGTTAAAAGAAAAAGTCCCTTTTTCATGTGGAGTTAACTTATGTATTTAGTTGAGTTTTTCTCTTTCTTTTTTTAACCTGTGGGTAAGCAGTTGTCCTGTATTATTTGTGGGGAAGGCTATTCTTTCTCCATTGAATGGCTTTTGCACCTTTGTTTAAAAAAAAAAAAAACAGTTGGGTGTATTGGTGAGTTTTATTGATCACTGTGGCTATCCTCCAGTCAGTATCACAGAATCTTGATTATTATAGCTATATAATTTTTGAAATGAGACTGTTTTATCTTTAAATCTGTTTCAAATGTTTTAAACTATTCTAGTTCTTCTGTCTTTCCTTATATACATTTAAACATTTTTTGTCTACAGTGAATATTGGGGAATTTTGATAGGAATTGCGTTGTGCCTTTACATTAATTTTGGGAGAAGTGACATCTTTGTTGAGTCTCTCAGTCCATGAACATGGCATATTTCCTCATTTGTTTACATCTTAGATTTCCTTCCTCAGTACTTTATGGCTTTCAGCATACAAGTCCTGTACGGATTTTGTTAGCTTTACACCTAAGTATTTAGTTTTCTTTGGGGTGATTGTAAGTAGTACTGTGTTTTTCATTTTGATACTCATTCTTAGGAGTTTTGTATGTTCACCTTGCATCCTGTATCAAAAGCCTGTGTGCAGTAGGTTGTTGGGTAGACATGATGGTACAAACCAGCAGTAAACATTCTGGGTTTCTCAAGCTCTGTGGCCTCTGTCATAATTACCTATCCTATTTTTGTAGTGTAAAAGCAGCTATGGGCAATATATATGTGAATGGACGGAGCTGTGTTTTAGTACAGCTTTATTTGCCAAAACAGATGGGGTAAGGGCTAGAGGTGCAAGAGTGGACAGATGTGGTCCAGGGGCTGTAGTCTGCTGACCTGAAGTCTAGACTAATATAATTTAACTCTGCTTTGACTTGTTGAGCTGCTCGCTTGCTTTCTGTTTAAGCAAAAGCTCTATTTCCTAAGTATAAATTCAGATGTTAGAATAAGGCACCAAGGTATTTCAGTAGATTGTTTGGATGATGATAATGATGTTTTACTTATATTTTGATATCAACTGTTGTAACAAGATTGCAGTACAAATGAATAGACCGTATAACGTTTTTCTTATAAAATTAGAATAGAACATATTTAAAATTTCTATTTATTGCATACTGATACTGCTCAAAATATTCTCTTCAAGGATGAATATTGCAGAAGGACTGTTAAAAAGTGTCAGAACTCTAAACCTTGCAGAAGTCCAAGAGAAAATGAACTGCAACAGGAAAAAGTCTTGTTTGATTTTTACAAGTGCATTATTGTTCTCCAACGAAAATTAACCCTAGTAATAATGGTATTTGTGGGTAAAAAAATCTGAAACAGATAAAATATTTTGGGTTGAGTTTAATACTGCTGTGTCACTTACACAAGTCATGTTCATTTCTGGGTGTTAAAGAGAAGAAAGTGTTCTCAAGCTTCTCCTTTTGTGAAAGGCAGAACATGCTGCGTGCTTGCTTACCTACAGCAAAGGCACTTGTCACTCCGTTAGGCTGCTGTGTAAGTGAGCATTTAGAAATCACTTTTGCCCGACTCACTTTTATGGGAAACGTTTATTCACTTGCAGAGTTTATCAGAGGGATTGCAAACAGATTATCTCTTACTACTGTATTTCTATCCAGTTTTCATGGTTTTAGAGCAGAGCAGTTTGGGTAAATGGGAATTGAGTGAAGAAAATGGTTTGAGAACTAAAACCAGCATCTAAGGGTTTGGGTCATGAGATGGCTGGACTGGAGACTCACCAGGACGTGGAGAGCCTGGTGGGTTAGTGGGTGCCCTTGGGTCTCTGTGTGCCCATTTGTCATTTTCACCTGATGAGGTTGCAGTCTTCCCATTCAATTCCACACCTCCTGGGCTCTTAGGAGAATGGACTGAGATAAATAACACATAGCATTTTAAACACTGTTTGTGGCACAAAATTAATTTGCACTTTTATTGTGATGCATAATTTTTGACTGTTTTTTGAAAATACATTGTTTTCTGTTTTCTCTATACAAGAGTCAGTAAATATGTGTAATTGTGTTGTCTTAAGTTTGAATCCCTGCCTGATTTAATAGTGTAAGTAATATTGTGGCTGAAGTTTTCTTGAAATACAGTCATGCTCATTTGTTTTTGCTCTGTTTATGGTCACTATTGCTCTGTAGTGACAAGCAGAGCAGATGTGACAGAGATTACAGTTGGCCCTCTGTATCTATGGATTCCACACCCATGGGTTCTGCATCTGTGGATTCAACGAATTGTCGACTGAAAATCCTCAACAATAAAAACGTTATGAGTACTGAACTTTTGCAGACTATACTTGCCATTATTCCCTAAAACAATACAAAATAGCAAGAGTTTACATAGTATTTTACATTGGGTAAGTCATTATAAGTAATCTAGATATGGCAAGATGTAGAATCTTCAGAAAGTTCTTAACAATGTATATTAGAAAAGAATGATGCATAAATTTCAAAAAAATTTATATCAGAGTAGTTTAATTCTGTTTTTCCATAAAGTACCCTTGTATGGGAGGGTATAGACGATGTACAAACACGTCACATTATATAAAATAGAGATGCACATTGGCAGAGTTTTATATTGGGGGTCCTGGGACTAATCCTCCATTGATACTGAAGAATGACTGTGTATAACCAGCAAAACAAAATATTAGTACCTGACAGTTTATAGGGCAAGCTTGTCAACCCTGAAACTCACATACAAGGTCTCTTGATGAAGTGTAAAAGTGAATGAAAAGCACTCAGTCATAAAAGAGCTTCTGAAACCAGTGAGCCTTTGTTTATTTTACAGCTCGTGTTAAAGCAAATGATGTATTAAAAAGGGCAGTATAAAAAAAGTTTCCTGGGCCGACGCTATGGTGCAGAGGGTTAAGCTGCCGTTAGCAGTGCTGTATCCTATACAGACACCGGTTCGAGTCCTGGCTCTTCTGTTTCCAATCCAGCTCCCTGATTTTGTGCTTGGGAAAGCAGAGGAGGATAGCCTGAGTGCTTTGGCTCCTGCACCCATGTGGGAGACCTGGAAGAAGCACCTGAGTTTTGGCCTGGCCCAACCCTGGCCATTTGGAGAGTGAACCAGTGGATGAAAGATTGATTCTGTCTGTCTCTGTGTGTCTCACTGTCTCACTGTAATTCTGACTTAAATAAATAAATCTTTAAAAATATTTCCTCAGGTTTTCATTTATGTTGCTACTAAGGAGCTGATTTTGAAGTATTATAAATTAATAATACATTACCATCTGCAATAACTGAATTCATTAGAAGGTTTGAAATTATTTCTTTTCTTTCATAATGAAACTCTAATGCTGTAAAATTTGTGGTGCATTTCTGTTCATTAGGAATAAGTCTTTGTCATTTTATGGTTTGCACTTAATCTCAGAGAGTGAGTATCATAGGGCAGTGCTGAGCCAAGGCAGCCTAGCGCCATCCCACAGTCCAGTACTCCCAGCACTGTGAACCGCTGACATTGCCTTCATGGACACAGCTTGTTAACATCACAGGGAAAGGACTTCAGCAATCCTGCTGTTAAAACGTGGTGTTCCTGCTGCCAGAATTACTTTGATTCAAAGCCATAGCCAGTAATATGCACATAGAGGCCAGCATTGTGGTGGAGTAGGTTGAGTTGCTGCCTGTGACACTGGCATCCCACATGGGCTCTGGTTCCAGTCCTGGCTTCTCACTTCTGATCCAGCTCCCCGCTAATGCTTCTGGAAAGCTGGGGAAGATGGCCCAAGTGTTTGGGCCCCTGCATGCATGTAGAAGACCCAGATGATGTTCCGGGCTTCAGCCTAGACCAGTCGTTGTAGCCATTTTGGGAGTGAACCAGCAGATAGAAGATCTCTCTCTGTCTCTCCCCCATCTCTTGAAGTTATCCTTTCAGATAAGTCTTTTTTTTTTTTTAAAGTAATATGCATATAGGACACAGTTAGCATGTAGACCTGATTTTAAATGGAAATATGTCTATGGCTCGGCGAATGCAGTTTTGGTAGAGTGATTGTTGACGTCTAGGTAGCAAAGCAGCCTCACGAGTGTGTGACTATTCAGTCCTGTCTCCTCACTGGCAGGGGAGTTCCGTACAAGTGGTAGTTTTCAGACAACAGAGCAGATGGCTCCTTCCACTTAGTACAGGGCGTGCCAACCCGAAGAGATGGCTGAGCAAGTGTTAACCCCTAAGGGACAGCAAGAACAATTGCCATCAGTTGTTTGCAAGTCTGTCTCCTGACCTGAGAATGATGTGAAAACGTAATTCTGTCTTTTAAATTAGCGTGCATTAAATGCACAAATTTAGCCTATAATCTCTAAGTTCTCACTACAAACGGTGGTAGATGATACAATTACTTATAAAAGGAAGCAAACTGTTATGTTTGACATTTATGGGATAATGTGATGACAGACTACTACAGTGCTTCCAAGTTTCCAGTAAATATCCATGAAGATGGCAAACACAGGCAAATGCCATATGACAACCTTGGGTAGAATCTTCTTCAGTAGGATTAGGGGAATGGATTGAGAATAGCCATGAACTCTAGAGAACACGTTTTATTTCCTCAACCTGAACAGAACAGATGGTCACACACACAAGGCAGAGCACATTTCACGAAGTGCCTAACTTCTGGGAGCCTGCGGGTCATGCTGAGTAGCTAAAGTTTTGTCATCCGTAGACTCTGGAACCACTCATGAGAGGTCAGTTCACCTGCCACTTCTTTACATCTCGATTGTTTCTTTTATCTCTTTGCTATAAAGACCTCAGGTCCTGACCCAGCTCAGCAGTGGGGGTGGGTGTGGGTGCTGGGAATGGGTCAGGGTGCTCCACAGCCCTGGGTAGAAGTCATTTACAGAACACCGTTTGAAGCATGTAGAGACAGAAAAAAGAGCTTTGTGTCTGTGTATATTACATCTGGTTGCTTATGACGGCAGCCAGGAGGGGTCTCAGAGCAGCAAACTGTACTCTTTCCACATTCGTTAGAAGGAATTTCTGTCAAACGTTACCTGTTGGATTTAGGGTGGAGCGCATCCCTATTTCCAAGTTTAAATCTGAGGAGAAGGACCTGTAAGCATGTGGGGAGTGCTGAGTCAGAAGACATGGCAGACACTAATGTCTGTGTAAGAACTACGGGTCTGGCTACAGCTCTTGCCAAAGGCAAGTGTTCACAAGAAGCTTAGCATGTGGCTTATGGAAAAAATTCTATAAAGGAGGTGGAGAGAATGACTCTGAAGACAGAATGTGTCTTTCAGAAAGTGATGACATGTGAAAAACATATTTAGTACAAATCTGTTAGTCTCAAACATCATGACCTTGAGGGGGTCAGTGTTGTGGCTCAGCGAGTTGAGCACTGCCTGCAATGTCCATCTTCCATATCGGATTGCCTGATTCTGATCCAGCTTCTCTGCTTATGTGCCTGGGAAGTCCTCGGATGATGGCCCAAGTGCTTGAGCCCCTGACACCCATGTGGGTGGAGTTCCAGCCCCTTAACTTTGACCTGGCCCAGCCCTAGGTGTGAGCTTTTGAGGAGTGAACCAGTGGGTGGAGGATCCCTCTCACTCTGTGCTTTTCTCTGCTAGTCTTGAGAATAAATCAGAGGTCCTTAAGGAGGAAGGGGTTGAGATCAGAGAAATGCCAAAAAATGAGCAAGAACAATAAAAATAACAAGAAACCCAAAACCCCAGAACTGGCCTCGATAAAAGAATTCAAGGAAACTGAAATTGCAGTGTTTTAAAACTTAAATTAAAGCAATCAAAGACAACTTTGTTTCCCAAAATGGGAGAGTATGAATGACAAACTTGAGAACCTTGGGATGCAGTTGCATTTTCTATTCTACCCTGAATGTTAGGCAAAGATACACAAATGTTGAGAGAGGACATAGAAGGCAGGAAATCAGAACTTAGATAAGGATATCACAAAATTCCTGTGTCAGAGAAGCATGTGAAGTGGAAGGACTTGAGAAACAGCTAAAATGAGTGGAAAAGTTCCTACTTAGACCCATCCTGGAAAAATATTGGAATTCTAAGGATGAGACAATCCAGAAGACAGAAAAGAAAAAATTTATCTCCAATATCTTGTCTATTAAATGTTAGAAATTTCTGTGTGAGGCTGTGGCCTGATAGTTATATTCAACTATGTTGTTAATACAAGTTAGTGATGATTTTATATAATCTTGTATTTTTTTTTTTTAACAGGCAGAGTTAGAGACAGAGCGAAAGGTCTTCCTTCCGTTGGTTCACCCCCCAAATGGCCGCTACAGCCGGCACACTATGCCGGTCCAAAGACAGGAGCCAGGTGCTTCTTCCTGGTCTCCCATGCGGGTGCAGGGGCCCAAGCACTTGGGCCATCCTCCACTGCCTTCCCGGGCCACAGCAGAGAGCTGGCCTGGAAGAGGAGCAACTGGGACTAGAACCCGGCGCCCATATGGGATGCCAGCGCTGTAGGCGGAGGATTAACCAAGTGAGCCACGGCGCCGGCCCTTGGATTTTTTAAAAAGATTTTTTTATTTAATTGAAAGGCAGAGTGACAGAGGCAGAGAGAGGGAGAGAGGTCTTTTGTTAAACTGGGGTATATTTTTGTGCTGTCCTGTGATTGATTGGTGGTTAGTAGAACAGGCCAGGCTCATCCAACTCAACTGATGAGAAAGTTGGGTGAACAAAAGGAAAATGTAGCCAAAGTTACAGTTAGTTCCTAAAAAGCCACCGATCAAACACAGAAAGTCTTATACAATGTTTTCTGTAGAAGGTACATTCAAAATTAAATGACAAAGGCTTAAATAAATTGATAAATCCAAACAAGAGAATATTAGAGTTTTATTAATATGAGAAATCACTAAAATGGGCTAAAATTATGACAAAAGGTATAAACTACAGTAAAGACATAATATGGATTTTTGTGAGGTAGGTTATATCACAATAAGCATTAATTACTGGGAATGGAAAGAAACATAGTAATGAGACAGCAACTCCTCTTTCTTGCAGATGAGACAGTGTGGAAGGATAATAGAGGTGCAAATATCCTGATAATTTAGGGCAACCATAGAGGGTGGGCCACACATGAAGAACTCTGCTCTCTAGAGGATCCCTTTTCTTTAGGACCTCAAGAAATCACTCCCCTCCTCCAAGCATCATTTTTGTAGGCCATAAAACTAAAATTTTGACAGTTTTTAAATAATGTAAAATGCATTCTCTACCATAAAGAGATTTCCAAACATGTTACACAGGGAAATTGAAAAAATCCAGGTCCTTCCCCATCTCCCAAGCTGTCTCCTAAATAATTCAAGTGGGTCAAAGAGAAAAATGTAAAATTACAAATCTTCAAGAAGAGTTATGATGGAAAATACATATTAACACTATTGGATATGATCAGAATGCTTCATAGAGAAAAACATATAGTCAAATACTCATTTTTAGCAAAAGGGAATAAAAAATTGAGCAAGTCAGCTTGGGTATTACAAAAGGAAATGGAGAAAATTATTAAAGATACAGGAATGTGAAAAGATACATAAAACAACAGTTGATAAGTCTTGTTTCTTTTGATGAAAAAATCCAATATTATAGATTCAATTGTACCAAATTGAAATAGCACAATATGAAAAATTAGGAATGAAATGGAAAACTAAGAAAATGTAAATGTATTATGTAATTAAATGTTCATAAATTTGAAACAGATGAAAATAGATACTTTCATAGAACGAGTTATACTACTACCCAAATTAAGTACAGAGGAAAAAATATGTGAGGTAACAGCACTAACAGCAGAGAATGAGAGAACTTGAAGAACAATCCTTCCATAAAGAGTTTTGTGGGTGAATTCTTTCAAACAAGTCGTGCCTACTATGAAATTGCTCCTAAGCACAGAGAGATGAGAAATTGTTTTATGTTTCACTATTTTTTTTGGTGATTTCTTCCTGTAAAGTTTCATAATTTTATCAAGGAATCCATTCTATTCTCTGCTTCATGGGTGGGCTCTTAGACTTGAGAGACAGTAAGAAAGAAACTGTTCTGGCACCACTTTTTGAAAGATAGTATTCAGTGGGGAAGAAAGTCTTTTTAATGAGAGGTGCTGGGACAACTCGTTATTAACATGTGAAGAAATTACTCTGGAACTCTACCTTATATCATGAATAAAAATTAACTCAAAGGGTACCATAGACTTCAATCTAAGGGCTAAAACAGGACAATTTTTGGAAGAAAACCTAAGGTCAAGCAAATGCTGTCTTAGATATGAGATGAACAGCATAAGTGATCAAAGAAAAAGGGGTGAAGTGAAGTTACAATGGGAAACTTTGTGCTAGAACACACTCAGTTGGCTCTGACACAGTTTTGCAGTGATGGAGTCTATTTGAGGACAGATCTCATACTCTGAGGGTGACAGTGTAGAGAGGGCAAGAACCTGAATTTTGGGGGGATATCATTGGCTTCCCTGAGCTGAAGAACCCAAGACTCTGTTCTGCTTCTGGGCATATCTTTTTGTGGTTAGGTCATTGTTGTCTTATGATACTTGGTGTCTGTTTCTTGTGGTTGAAAATGTCTCAGTGATATTTGGTGACATGAAAAGATAAGCCAACCTAGGCAAATAGCATATTATGTAGGATAGCAATGATGTGGACTATGTCGGCAAAATTGCAGGTGTGTGAAGATGATGGATTTTATTTCAAAATCTAGAATTACATGAACCCTAACATCTTAGAAATTTCAAAATACATTATATTTCTGATTTAAACATAGAACATAAAAAAATACAGAATTTTGATGTAGAAAGTAAATTTTTCAAGTAGAATCCAGTACTTCATTTGAAAAAAAAAAAAAAAAGATCAAGTAGAAGTTCCTGTGTTTGCTCAGTATCAAGAATCATTCATTATTAAGAAATTTTGTGTAATTCAATTTATGAACAAGCCAGTGAAGGAAGAACCCATGCTTTGGTAGCTGTTAGGAAGTTACTTGATAAAATCCTTAATAGGAATAGAAGAATGAGAGCGTTTTCCATATTAACATAGTCAAAGTTGCAATTTTCTGGAGAGATTTATTTGAAAGGCAGATTGGCACAGAGAGACAGAGATCTTCTGTCTTCTGGTTCACTTGCCAAACTGCCTCAACGGCCAGGTGTGGGTCAGGTGAAAGCAAGAGCCAGGAACGCCATCTGGGTCTCCAAAGCACTTGGGAGATCTGCTGCTGCTTTTCTTGGGCACGTCAGCATAGAGCTGAATCGGAAGATTCACCCTTAACTTGAGACAGGCAGTGGCTTAACCCCCTATGCCAAAACGGTGACCCCAAAGATGTGTTTCAAATTAATTACATTATTTGTAGTGCAATCCTGAAAACATTTATTTTAGAGTCCCTGGATAAGTTTTTTTTAATAAGTATGACACATTTTGATTTGAAACTTCAGTAAATGACAGGACCAAACAAAATTATTATAATTTGGAGATAGAATTGGATAAACAAATATACAAACTTAGGAACAATGTAATCAAGTGGTTGTTTTCAAGTTGTACAACATTTTGTAGCTTTATAAAAGATTTTTATTTGTTTGAAAGGCTGAGTTGACAGGTGTTCCATCCACTGGTTCACTCTCCAAATGGCCACAATTGTCAGGGCTGGCCTAGACCAAGGCGGAAGTCAGGGACTCCATCCAACTCTCCCACTTAAGTGGCAGGGGTCCAAGTACTTGGGCCACATTCTACTGCCTTCCCAGGTGCGTTACAGAGCTGGAATGGAAGTGAAACAGGCCTCCAAACTCTTCTCTGATACGGCATACCTAGCAGGTATTTTTTTTTTTAAATACCAACAATAAACATTTATAATTAGTAATAGAAAAACCTGAATTCAGACAACAGCGGGGAGACTTGGGACGCTCCACACATCGGCGCTGGAAGGGGAGGTGAGCTCAATAACCCGAGACATTGGTGGGGAAACGGGGGTCAGAATCTAGAGGGGGTCCGGAAAGTGCAGCAAACTCACTACCTGAAAGAAGGAAAAAAAAAAGCTTCGGGGTTTCTCTTCCCCCTAACCTTGCAAAGGTTACAAGGCTGGAAGGCTAGAATTCCCAAGAGACAAAGAGCAGGCCTGCGCTCTGGATTTACATATCAATGGGGGAGAGCTAAGGAACTGAGTCACTACAATTCAGTAGCCTAGGCAACCCAGTGGGAGTCCAGAGGAGCCAAAGACTGGAAGCTAAATACCATCAATTCTGCACAGCCTTGCCCTGCGGTGTTACTTACCCCCTGAATAAATAAAATAAATAAATAAATAAAAAGAGAGAGATTTACCACGCATAACCTGAGGGTGTCACCTTTGCACACCCTTAACCTGGAAGAACCAGGCAGAGCTCTCAGGCCGCACCCATCTCAAGCCTCCAAGGCTCCTCCAACAGCAGGCAGTCCACTTAACACGGACACAGTATAAATAAAAAAAAAAAAAATAAAAAAAAAAAAAAAAGAAAAGAAAAAAAAAAAAAAACGCACAGTGACGCAAGAAGAATTAACTATGCCGAGTAACAAACACAGAAATAGAGGGAGCAAGATCAACGATGACACTATGATGCCTCCAAATAAGCAAAACACCCCAAGCCAAGAGTATGAAGATGATGAGATAGAAGAAATGCAAGATACGGATTTCAAAAAATTTATGATAAGAACATTTAGAAGTTTTCAAAAGCAAATCCTTGAACTACAGAAATCCTTAATGGACAAGATTGAAAATCTCTCTCGTGAAAACGAAATTTTAAGGAAGAGTCAAAATGAAACTCAGAAACTAGTAGAACAGGAAAGTGTGATAGTGAAGAGAAATCAAAATGAAATGAAGAGCTCAATAGATCAAATGACAAACACATTAGAAAGCCTTAAAAACAGAATGGGTGAAGCAGAAGAGAGAATATCGGACTTAGAAGATAGAGCACAGGAAAACATACAGTCAAACCAAAGAAAAGAAGAGGAAATTAGAAACCTAAAAAATATTGTTGGGAATCTACAGGATACTATCAAAAAAACCAACATTCGAGTTCTAGGAGTTCCTGAAGGCATGGAGAGAGAGAAAGGATTGGAAGGCCTTTTTAGTGAGATACTAGCAGAGAACTTTCCAGGTTTGGAGAAGGACAGAGATATCCTAGTACAGGAAGCTCATAGAACCCCCAATAAACATGACCAAAAGAGATCCTCACCACGACACGTGGTAATTAAACTTACCACAGTGAAACATAAAGAAAAGATCCTAAAATGTGCAAGAGAGAAACGTCAGATTACTCTCAGAGGATCTCCAATCAGACTCACAGCTGACTTCTCATCAGAAACCCTACAAGCTAGGAGGGAATGGCGAGACATAGCACAGGTGCTAAGAGAGAAAAATTGCCAGCCCAGAATATTATATCCTGCCAAGCTCTCATTTGTGAATGAAGGTGAAATAAAGACCTTTCATAGCAAACAGAAATTGAAAGACTTTGTGGCCACTCGTCCGGCCCTGCAAAAGATACTTAAAGATGTGCTACACTCAGAAACACAGAAACACGGCCATCAATATGAAAGAAGGGAAGGGAAGAACACCTACCAGTAAAAGAGCATGGGAAGCTCAAAGCATATACTAGAAAATATTTCCGGGAAAATGGCAGGGCAAAGTCACTACGTATCAATAGTCACATTGAACATTAATGGTCTGAATTCTTCAGTTAAAAGACACCGTTTAGCTGACTGGCTCACAGAACACAACCCAACTATTTGTTGCCTACAAGAAACACATCTCTCTAACAAAGAGGCATGCAGACTGAAAGTGAAAGGTTGGAAAAAGATATTCCATGCCAACAGAAACCAAAAAAAAGCAGGTGTAGCCATATTAATATCAGACAAAATAAACTTTAATACAAAAACTGTTAAGAGAGACAAAGAGGGACACTATATAATGATTAAGGGTTCAATTCAACAGGAAGATGTAACTATTATAAATGTATATGCACCTAATTACAGGGCACCGGTCTATTTAAAAGATATGTTAAGGGACTTAAAGGGAGATTTAGATTCCAATACAATAGTACTGGGAGACTTCAATACTCCACTCTCAGAAATAGACAGATCATCCGGACAGAAGATCAACAAGGAAACAGCAGATTTAAATGACACTATAGCCCAAATGGATCTAACAGATATATACAGAACTTTCAACCCTACATCTACAGACTTCACATTCTTCTCAGCAGCGCATGGAACCTTCTCTAGGATTGACCACATACTAGGCCATAAAGCAAGTCTCAGCAAATTTAAAAGAATTAGAATCATACCATGCAGCTTCTCAGACCACAGCGGGATGAAGCTGGAAATTAGCAACTCAGGAAACCCCAGAAAGTATGCAAACACATGGAGACTGAACAACATGCTCCTGAATGAACACTGGGTCATTCAAGAAATCAAAAGAGAAATCAAAAACTTTCTGGAAGTAAATGAAGACAACAACACAACATATCAAAACTTATGGGATACAGCAAAAGCAGTATTGAGAGGCAAATTTATAGCAATAGGTGCCTATACCAAGAAATTGGAAAGGTACCAAATAAATGAGCTTTCAGCGCACCTCAAGGACCTAGAAAAACTGCAGCAAACCAAACCCAAATCTAGTAGGAGAAGAGAAATAATTAAAACCAGAGAAGAAATTAATAGGATTGAATCCAAAAAAACATTACAAAAAATCAGCCAAGCGAGAAGCTGGTTTTTTGAAAAAATAAACAAAATTGACACCCCATTGGCCCAACTAACTAAAAAAAGAAGAGAAAAGACCCAAATCAATAAAATCAGAGATGAAAAAGGAAACGTAACAACAGACACCACAGAAATAAAAAGAATCATCAGAAATTACTACAAGGACCTGTACGCCAGCAAACAGGAAAACCTATCAGAAATGGATAGATTCCTGGACACATGCAACCTACCTAAATTGAACCATGAAGACATCGAAAACCTAAATAGACCCATAACTGAAACAGAAATTGAAACAGTAATAAAGGCCCTCCCAACAAAGAAAAGCCCAGGACCAGATGGATTCACCGCTGAATTCTACCAGACATTTAAAGAAGAACTAATCCCATTTCTTAAACTATTCAGAACAATCGAAAAAGAGGGAATCCTCCCAAATTCTTTCTATGAAGCCAGCATCACCTTAATCCCTAAGCCAGAGAAAGATGCAGCACTGAAAGAAAATTACAGACCAATATCCCTGATGAACATAGACGCAAAAATCCTCAATAAAATTCTGGCCAATAGAATACAACAACACATCAGGAAAATCATCCACCCAGACCAAGTGGGATTCATCCCTGGTATGCAGGGATGGTTCAACATTCGCAAATCAATCAATGTGATTCACCACATTAACAGACTGCAGAAGAAAAACCATATGATTATCTCAATTGATGCAGAGAAAGCATTTGATAAAATTCAACACCCTTTCATGATGAAAACTCTAAGCAAATTGGGTATAGAAGGAACATTCCTCAATATAATCAAAGCAATTTATAAAAAACCCACAGCCAGCATCCTATTGAATGGGGAAAAGTTGGAAGCATTTCCACTGAAATCTGGCACCAGGCAGGGATGCCCACTCTCACCACTGCTATTTAACATAGTTCTGGAAGTTTTAGCCAGAGCCATCAGACAAGAAAAAGAAATCAAAGGAATACAAATCAAGAAGGAAGAAGTCAAACTATCCCTCTTTGCAGACGATATGATTCTGTACTTAGAGGATCCAAAGAACTCTACTAAGAGACTATTGGAACTCATAGAGGAGTTTGGCAAAGTGGCAGGATATAAAATCAATGCACAAAAATCAACAGCCTTTGTATACACAAGCAATGCCATGACTGAGAAAGAGCTGCTAAGGTCAATCCCATTCACAATAGCTACAAAAACAATCAAATACCTTGGAATAAACTTAACCAAGGACGTTAAAGATCTCTACGATGAAAATTACAAAACCTTAAAGAAAGAAATAGAAGAGGATACCAAAAAATGGAAAAATCTTCCATGCTCATGGATTGGAAGAATCAACATCATCAAAATGTCCATTCTCCCAAAAGCAATTTATAGATTCAATGCAATCCCAATCAAGATACCAAAGACATTCTTCGCAGATCTAGAAAAAATGATGCTGAAATTCATATGGAGGCACAAGAGACCTCGAATAGCTAAAGCAATCTTGTACAACAAAAACAAAGCTGGAGGCATCACAATACCAGACTTCAGGACATACTACAGGGCAGTTGTAATCAAAACAGCATGGTACTGGTACAGAAACAGAAGGATAGACCAATGGAACAGAATTGAAACACCAGAAATCAACCCAAACATCTACAGCCAACTTATATTTGATCAAGGATCTAAAACTAATTCCTGGAGCAAGGACAGTCTATTCAATAAATGGTGCTGGGAAAACTGGATTTCCACGTGCAGAATCATGAAGCAAGACCCCTACCTTACACCTTACACAAAAATCCACTCAACGTGGATTAAAGACCTAAATCTTCGTCCTGACACCATTAAGTTATTAGAGAACATTGGAGAAACCCTTCAAGATATTGGCACAGGCAAAGAATTTCTGGAAAAGACCCGGGAGGCACAGACAGTCAAAGCCAAAATCAACTATTGGGATTGCATCAAATTGAGAAGTTTCTGTACTGCAAAAGAAACAGTCAGGAGAGTGAAGAGACAACCGACAGAATGGGAAAAAATATTTGCAAACTATGCAACAGATAAAGGGTTAATAACCAGAATCTACAAAGAGATCAAGAAACTCCACAAAAACAAAACCAACAACCCACTTAAGAGATGGGCCAAGGACTTCAATAGACATTTTTCAAAAGAGGAAATCCAAATGGCCAACAGGCACATGAAAAAATGTTCAAGGTCACTAGCAATCAGGGAAATGCAAATCAAAACCACAATGAGGTTTCACCTCACCCCGGTTAGAATGGCTCACATACAGAAATCTACCAACAACAGATGCTGGCGAGGATGTGGGGAAAAAGGGACACTAACCCACTGTTGGTGGGAATGCAAACTGGTCAAGCCACTATGGAAATCAGTCTGGAGATTCCTCAGAAACCTGAATATAACCCTACCATTCGACCCAGCCATCCCACTCCTTGGAATTTACCCAAAGGAGTTTAAATTGATAAACAAAAAAGCGGTCTGCAGCCTAATGTTTATTGCAGCACAATTCACAATAGCCAAGACCTGGAACCAACCTAAATGCCCATCAACGGTAGACTGGATAAAGAAATTATGGGATATGTATTCTTTAGAGTACTATACCGCAGTAAGAAACAACGAAATCCAGTCATTTGCAACAAAATGGAGGAATCTGGAACACATCATGCTGAGTGAAGTAAGCCAGTCCCAAAGGGACAAATACCATATGTTCTCCCTGATCGGTGACAACTGACTCAACACCAAAAAGGAAACCTCCTGAAGTGAAATGGACACTATGAGAAATGGTGACTTGATCAGCATAGCTCTGACTGCTAATGGACAACTTAATACATTATCCCTCATAGTATTTTTTTTTGTCTGTTCTACTTAATATGACTGGTTTAATTCTGTAATTATCACACAGTTATTCTTAAGTGTTGAAAATTAACCGAAATGTGATCCCTGTTAAACATAAGAGTGGGAATAAGAGAGGGAAGAGATGTATAATTTGGGACATGCTCGGGCTGACTTGCCCCAATTGGTAGAGTTGGAAACATACCAGGGGATTCCAATTCAATCCCATCAAGGTGGCATGTGCCAATGCCATCTCACTACTCCAAGTGATCAATTTCAGTTCACAATTGATCATAATGAAAGGACTAAGAGTCAAAGGGAGCACATAAGCAAGTCTAGTACCTGCTAACACTAACTGATAGAATAAATAAAGGGGAGAGTGATCCAACATGGGAAGTGAGATACTCAGCAGACTCATAGAATGGCGGATGTCCTAAATAGCACTCTGGCCTCAGAATCAGCCCTAAAGGCACTCGGATCTGGCTGAAAAGCCCATGAGAGTATTTCAGGCATGGAAAGCCAAGACACTCTGGCAAAAAGATCTCTGTGAGTGAGATCCCAGTGGAAAGAACAGGTCTTCAAAGAGGGAGGTGCCTTTCTCTGAAGGGAGGAGAGAACCTCCACTTTGACTATGACCGTGTCTAAACAAGATAAGAGTCGGAGAACTCAAGGGGCTTCCATAGCCTTGGAAACTCATAACTGGTGCATAGGGAGAATACTGATGCCATAAACAGGAGTGTCAATTGGTAAAGTCAACAACAGGAGTCACTGTGCACTTACTCCTCATGTAGGATCTCGGTCCTTAACGTGCTGTACACTGAGGCTTAATGCTATAACGAGTACTCAAACAGTATATTTCACTTTGTGTTTCTATGGGGGTGCAAACGACTGAAATCTTTACTTAATGTACACTAAACTGATCTTCTGTAAAAAAAAAAAAAAAAAAAAAAAAAAAAAAGAAAGAAATTTTCAATTCCCAACTTGACTCTCACTGGGATTAAACATGATAATAGGTCTGATCTGATTTCATCATCATTTCAAAAAAATCATCTATTATTTTTCACTTTATGTTTCTGTGTGGGAGCAAACTGTTGAAATACTTACTTAAGGTATACTAAGCTGATCTTCTGTATATTAAGATAATCAAAAATGAATCTTGATGTGAATGGAAGGGGAGAGGGAGTGGGAAAGGGGAGGGTTGTTGGTGGGAGGGACGGTATGGGGGGGGAAGCCATTGTAACCCATGAGTCGTACTTTGGAAATTTATATTCATTAAATAAAAGATAAAAAAAAAAAAAAAAAAAAAAAAAAAAACCTGAATTCATGATTGCAAACCTCAAAACATGTAATAAGCTTGATGACAAGACTATATGACTTTTGTGAAGAAAACCACAAACCTCTAAAGAGGTTCATTAAAACTTAACATGATTTCATACCTTGTTTATACTTGAGAACAGTCAATTTGGTAATATGTCAGTGTTCCCTTGTTCTGTAAATTGAGCATAGTCCCAATCTAAATTTGTAAGTGAATGGTATGAAGAGGGTAGAACTTAATCCAATTATGAAGTTTAGAGGAAGGGCCTTTGATTAACTTTTTTTAAAGATTTATTTATTTGAAGGGTAGAGTTACATAAAAAGAGGAAAGAAAGAGATCTTCCATTCACTAGTTCACTCCCCAAATGGCTGATACTTCCAGGGCTGTGCCAGGCTGAAGCCAGATGCTTCTTATGGGTCTCCCACATGGGTGCAGGGGCCCAGGGACTTGGACCATCTTCTGCTGCTTTCCCAGGTGTGTGAGCAGGGAGCTGGGTTGGAGTGGAGCAGCCAGGACTTGAACCAGCATCCATATGGTATGCTGGCAATGCAGGCCACACCTTAACCTGCTGTGCTACAGGTACAGATCCAGTTGGTTAGCTCTTTAGGGTGTAAACTTCATGACTAGATCCTAGACGTTTTGAAAGAAACCATATGGGAATAGACCTGTTCCTTGTCTCTTGCTGTGTGCCACTCTGTGTTGGGACTCTGCCAGCAAGAAGATCATCACCAGAGGCCGAACCAGTGGGTCCTGCTGATATTGGACTGTGAACCCCCAGATCCATGAGACAAAAAAAAACCTTGATTGTTAATAGTCGACAATGAGCCCAGGTATATATGGGGGATTTAGTATATGTCCAATACATTTTATTTTAAAATAATAGAACAACTTTTGTGTAGTTGTTGTCCTCCAAGATTTCTTCCAGTAGTCTTTGGTTCCTTCTGTTCTCACTTTTGTGTAGACAGGGCTGGCCTGTGAAATCAGTGGGATATTATGAAAGCTGTGACTTACAAGGCTAGACCATAGAAGACTTTACAGCTTCTGTCTTGTGGTCCCTTGGCTCATCTGTTCTGCGGGAAGCTAACTACTGTAGCCTTAGGATGTACAACAACCCTGTGGCGAGTAAGTATGGAGAGGAATTAAGGCCTCAGTGAACAGGTTCATCCAGTTGCCGGGCTGGGAGTGAACCACCTTGAAGGTGGATGTTCAGCCACAGTGACGCCTTTGCATGACTGCAGCCTCATGGAGAGGCCACTCTCAAACCTGAGCCACAGAACTAAGCTGCTCCCAAGTTCCTGACTTGCAGAAACTGTGTGAAATAGTGTTCAAGGTCGTCGCAGGCCTCATACTTCTGGAGTAATTGGTTATACAGTAAGAAGTAACTGATGACATTGATTGTTCAATAAATGTGTTGGGAAAACCAGCTGCTATCTGGGTCAAAAAGTAATTGAATTCTTACTGTTCTGTTTGCATCAAGAAAATTACTGATGGATCAAAAATTTACCTATAAAAATGGAAAGCCTAATTTATTAGAAAGTGCTGTTTTTTTTACTTTTAGAGTAGAAAAGTCTTATAATTGTGACTTTTCAATCATTTAGAACCTTTTTATGACAGAGAAACATCATACACATGGTTTGTAAATAAAACATGCCATTTATAAAACACGTGAACCTATATTAAAAGGGTAGTTTCTTTTGAACACAAAGAACTCTTAAAAATAGGGGCCAGTGTTGTGTGGTGCATTAAAGCCACCATCTGCAACACTTGTATTCCATATGGGCACCAGTTCATGTCCTGGCTGCTTTACTTCTGATCCAGTTCCCTGCTAACATGCTTGGGCTCCTGCCACCTGTGAGGGAGACTGAAGAGGCTCCTGGCCATCATGGCTGTTTAGGGAATGAACCAGTGGATGGAAGATCTTTCTGTCCCTCCCTCTGTATCGCTTTGCCTTCAGATAAATAAATCTTAAACAGAAAACAGAGTGTTTGCTGACTCTGCGTTTCTCTTAGATAACTTGAGACCAACTCTTGGTCTTCTGTCTGGGGCCACAGTCAGCAATGCTCTGTCTTCCAAGAGTCCCTTCTATTTTTGATCCCACATATTATCTGTCTTCCAGGGATTCTGTAAACGGTATAGTCTGCTGATCGTGCTGCTTGTGAATCCAGGATTCTTTAAACTTAATTACAAACGAGAGTCCTTTCTTGTTCGTTCAAAGACCTTGGGGGCAGGAGGAATGTAGATGCTGTGCTCAGATGACCTCCTCTGTCCTCTGTGGCGTGTGATATTCTTGGCTTTCTTTGAGTGTATTCGTTTTAAGATTTGCTCTGTTTCCTGAAGCAGCTGCTTCCCCATGGTGAGGAGTGTGTGTCTGTGCACAAGGAAACTCGAACGTCAGGCTTGGGATCCAGATTCGGAGTTTAACTGTAAAACCCATCCTCTCAACCTGTCTGCCATCTTTTCTGGTTCTTCATTCTGCTGCCTCCTCCTTGCTGCGTGCTCACCTCAGGTGTTTGTTATTTCTTGTATTGCTGTTCCCATTTGTAGGTGAGGAGCTCTAACTGATGGTATTTCCTCAGCTCAGCTGAGAATCCTTGTGAATGTAGATTCTGATAGAGGAGTTCAGCTTCAGCTGGCTTGGGGGAGGTGGGGCCTGTTTAGGGCAAGGTTTTCTCTTAGTTGCCCTGCTGGGTGAGAGGCTCTGCTGTCTTCTCATTGGCCCCCCTCTGTGAGAGTGCTGCACTCGGGTGCCAGCCTCTCATCCCTCCCCTAGACCAGGCATATGCACTGGACAGCAGGAGGAGGGACTAGCTCTGCTCCTGTAGCTGCCAGTCGTCTGTGCCAGCTCCCTCTCTAGCCTGCACTGCGCTGATAATGGGATTATTCTGAGCTGTTGCTGGGAACGTCGACTGACACTAGGTCCTTATTTTTCTTCAGATTTGCCATCATTGTTTTGTAAAGTTTTAGAGTTTTCCAGAAACTTACTCATCTGTTCTTCAACTGCTTTTTGTGGAGCGCTTTATAAAACAGTGGTGAACAGAAAGAAAAAGATCCTAACATGGTGGGATTTCTGTGCAGTCTCATGGGATGCAGGGATTAAGCAGTTGCACAAAGTGCATACCCTGTGAGGGCACCTTTCACTGGGCTGTGTGTGGGGATGTGTGTCGGAGGAGATATTATCATGGAAGTCTGCTTGGAGAGGCGACAGTTGATCTGAGATACCTAGCAAGAGAAGTGATGACTAGGTGATGAATGGAATTAGTGTGTTCTAATCACAAGGAAGAGCAGGTGAAAAGGCCTTGTAGATAGATGAAAGGAAAATGGTCTACTGGTATCATTCCTCATGGATGTTTACCATCGCTATGGATTTTTTAAATTATTTCTTTTATTTCAGAGGATTTGAGGAGAAGAAAAAGTTAGATGGAATGTCTTAAACCTAGGAATAAAAGAATAATAACTGGGGAAAGCTTTATTTTTTATTTTTATTTTTTGAAGATTATTTGAGAGGTAGAGTTACAGATAGTGACAAGGAAAGACAAAGGTCTTTGTCTGCTGGTTCACTCCCCAAATGGCTGCAATGGCTGGAGCTGTGCCAATCCGAAGCCAGGAGCCAGGAGCTCCTTCCCCATCTCCCACATGGGTGCAGGGGCCCAGGGACGTGGGCCATCTTCCACTGCTTTCCCAGGCCACAGCAGAGAGCTGTACTGGAAGAGGAGCAGCCGGGACTAGAACTGGCGCCCATATGGGATGCCGGCGCTGCAGGCAGAGGCTTAACCTGTGCCATGGCGCCGCCCCCCCCCCCCCATATTTTTTATTTTTAAAAAGATTTTTTAAAAAATTTATTTGAAAGTTGGGGAGATTTCTTACCTGCTGGTTTACTTCCCAGTGACTGCAGCAGCCATTGCTGTAGACCTGAACTCAATTGCCAGCTTTTGCCTGGCCCAGTCCTGACTGTCGTGGCCATTTGGGGAATGAACCAGCAAATGGGAGGTGTGTGTGTATGTGTCTGCCTTTCAAATAAAAATTTAGAACGATAACAAAACCTGGGTTTAGACAATTTGACTAACATGTCATAGATCACACAACTAATTAGTGATGACAGTTGGATATGAACAGCATCTCTGACCCCAGAATGGTATTATTAACCATTATTATGTGGACAGAACTCCATGTAGGTGTTAATTTTATATACAGTTCAACCTAATAGGCTTCTTAATCAAAATTACTGCCAAGGTGAGCAGACTGCTTACTCTGTGCTAGACATCACCCTACATGTTTTGATTTCCATGATGTCATAATATTTTGAAATATTTATAATTGTAATTATCCTGATTTTTAAATCATCATACTGATGCTAATTTTTGAGTAACATACTTAATTGTACTTTAAATGAATGTGTTTTGACAGTGATGTCCTTTTTTCCTGACTGTGCTGACAAAATTATATTTTGGGGAAACTGCTATGTGTTTTTGCAAACTATATAAAAGAATAAAACATCAGACTTATAACATGAGTAACTTTTTTGGTGTTTTTCCACAGCGGATTCTTGTGGGTTGATTTTTAATTCAGTAGATTTGTCTGATTGTGTGTTTGTTGCCTGATGATTAATCTCATTCACTTATACAACTTCTTTTGAGTAAAGAGAAAGAATGCCTTTCTATTTTTTTCACTTTAGCCTCTTCAACTTTTGCACACCCACAGGTTTTACCAGTAATATTAAGCAAATCACCCACTGTACCTTACTAATGAAATAATAATTCTTAAATTCAACATATTTGTAAAAAATACCACCTAAACCCTGAACTTAGAATTTTTCCCCCAGTTTGGAAGGTATGCCTGGAGGTAGCGAGTGTTTACTTGCAGAGCTTGTGGGGAGATTCGGACCATCTTTCTGTAGCCTCTATATTAAATTGCTTGTGTATTTGACACATGGAAAGTGTCTGACTAATTGCACTCTTTGTGTGGTGAACCTGATATTAAACTATGTGATCTTAGTATTATCATGAAACTTTTAGTTCAGGTACAAGAATTCTTTGAACAGGCATGGACTATTAATTATGTGACCGAGAAAAATAATTTCCCTCAAGTTAATTGCACAAATTACTGTAGCCCTAAAAGGTTAATGATTGTCAAACATCTTTGATGTATAGAGCCTATTAAATGCCATTGTCATTTGAATAATTTCAATAGAGTAGTCCTGTTTGGACAAATGGTTCTTACCCAGAAGATTACATCAAACAGTGCCTTTTTTTTTTTTTTTAATGTTTTGGAGAAACAGTTTTAGACCTTTTGTCTGTAAAATGGAAATCAAATTTATGGTCATAATAAAGTATAATATTGCAAAATATAAGACATTAAAGCATTCTTGAAAAGTTAAATAAATATGCCTTTTAGATAATTTATTATCCCTGCTTTACAGAACTACTGAGATATTATTTGAAATTTACAAGTAGACTTTGCTGTTATCATGGACTTAGCTTACGCCATAAAGAACTAGGTAGATTCTTCTTTTTCACTTTTAGATACACACAGGTGGTAGGTAGGTAGGCAGGTAGGTCATAGATAAGCCACTCCGTGGTGTCAGAAATCAGGGAGGCTGTGACTTTTGGGGGTGTATAGGATCCTTTATGGAAGCTTTGACTTTTCCGTCAAGGTTTAATTTCTGTCTGAGGAATTATAAGCTGATAAAAGTATCTAGGTGTGAAGGGACCAGAGCTGAGAGGATTAGGAGGGAGAACATTGCATAACCCTCAGCCTGGTGGCTCATCAAATTAGTTGAATTAGCAAGCATTTATCACTGTGGATTTCTGCAATGAAATTAATAGCTATTCGTGGAGCAAAACATCAGTATTACATTAACGCTTTTTGGTTTCACATGTCAAACAGGTGTTTTTAAGATATCTTTTAATGTTTCTTCTCATGTACGCTTTTTAGTTTCTGATTGTTCCTAGCATATTACAGAGCAGATAACTGGAATATACGCACTATTTCACGTTGGTCACAGAAAATGCGGAATTCAGAGCTAAGTTTGTTGTAGCTGGTGCTGTGGCATCCTGTAGTGCTGTCATCCTGTATGAGCTCTGGTTTCAGTCCTGGCGGCTCCACTTGCGATCCAGCTCTCTGCTGTGGTCTGGGAAAGCAGTAGAAGATGGTCGTCTGTGGGTCCCTGCACCTGCGTGGGAGACCGGGAAGAAGCTCCTGGCTTTGGATTGGCCCAACTCTGGCCTTTGTGGCCATGTGAGGACTGAACCAGCAGATGAAAGACTTCTCTTTGCCTCTGCTTCTTTGTAACTCTGTCTTTCAAATAGATAAATATATTTTTTAAAAAAGGTTTGTTTTGTTGCCAAAACTTTTGAAATTTATGCATGATTTCTGTAAAGTCATGAATTTTTAAAGATCTCTTATTTTTATTTTTAAAATATTTATTATTTGAAAAGCATAGTTACAGAAGTTACAGAGAGGCAGAGGCAAAGAGGCAGAGACAGAGACAGAGAATCTTCCATCTGATGGTTCACTTCCCAAATGGCCACAACAGCTGGAGCTGAACCAAAGCCAATCCAAAGCCAGGAGCCAGGAACTTCTTCCGGGTCTCCCATGTGGGTGCAGGGGCCCAAACATTTGGGCCGTCTTCTGCTTTTCTAGGCCATAGCAGAGAGCTGGCTTGGAAAAGCAGCAGCCAGGACTCAAACTGGCACCCATACTGGATGCGGCACTACAGGTGGTGCTTTTATCCACAACGCCACAGTGCTGGCACCTCTTTTATTTTCAATAACATCGTATCCTGATGGATATTCTGAAGAATACTAATTTCTTTGTGATGTATTTTTCAAAATGAATCCTGTGACTCAGTCAATTTGGGAAAGGCTCCATACTATATCCGTAGAGGAATCATAAAGAACATTCCCATAGTGAAGGATGTGAGAAATACCTTAATAAATAAGTGAATCAATTTAACATCGTTTAATCCAGTGTTTGCCAAATTTATCTGATGATGAGAAACTTGAACTCTTGTTTTGCAAAATATTTGTGAACATCCAAAGGACTTTTTGTGATTTTGTGTTCTGCACACTACTGGTATACTTACTATAAGCTGTTATTTACTTTCGCGAATCTCACTCCACATGTAGATGGAGCAGCTATTTGCTACAATAAACCCCACTTATATATATATATGTATAAACACACCTGCATGCATTAATATGTACATTTTAAACATACATACATAAATATATTGATACACATGCATGCTTTCACGTTTCTTTTTTTTTTCCGTAATACCTGCCATCTACAGCAGGAATAGAAAAAATTTGTTGAATAAATGGATGAGAAAATCATAGCAGTGCATGGCATGTTTCCAGCTGCCTTGCTCAAGGTGCAGAAAACCTTGCCACTAGGCTTAGCAAAGTGTGACATTGTGAAGTATGCAGGTGTGATTTTTCTGGGGACACTTGAAACCTCCAAGACCAACCACACTATTTTCAGTATGAAGTGTGTCACAGGGAAAAGGCCCTGGGTTTTGTGTTAGGAGACCCATGTTCAGACTTGGATTCTACCATTTTCCACAGACATCATCTTTGGCAAGTTACAGGTTTTCTCTGAGCCTAGGTTTTACTCAGCTCTCAGTGAAAATGATATTCACCTTGTGGATTATTGACATATAATATGATATATAGAAATTGTCAAAACATACTTTTTTATTCCCACTCTTATTTTTTATGGAGATCTATTTTCAGTTGACTTTATACACATATGATTAACTCTATGTTAAGTAAGGAGTTCTACAAATAGTATGAAGAAGAAAAGAAAAAAAAACCCTGTTCCTCGACAGTCAAGACAAGGGCTGTTCAAGTCACTGCTTCTCAAAGTGTCAGTTTCACTTCTACAGATTTCCTTTTAGGTGCTCTATTAGCTATCACAGATCAGGGAGAACATTTGGTATTTGTTCCTTTGGAACTGGCTTATTTCACTAAGTATGATGATTTCCAGATTCATTCATTTTATTGAAAATGACAGGATTTCATTTTTTACCACAGTATAGTATTGCATAGAGTACATATCCCATAATTTCTTTATCCAGTCTTCAGTTGATGGGCATTTGGGTTGATTCCATGTCTTGGCTGTTGTGAATTGAGCTGCAATTTTGGGGGTATAGATAACTTTCATATGCTGATTTTATTTCCCTTGGGTAAATTCCCAGGCGTGGAATGGCTTGGTCATATGGTAGGTTTGTATGTAGATTTCTGAGGTATCCCCAAACTGCCTTCCATAGTGGTTTTACCAGTTGACATTCCCACCAACAGTGGATTAGGGTACCTTTCCCCCCACATCCTCAGCAGCATTTGTTGTTTGTTGATTTCTGTATGAAAGCCAGTCTGACTGGGGGGAGGTGAAACCTCACTGTGGTTTTGATTTGCATTTCCCTGATGGCTAGTGATCCTGAGCATTTTTTTTGTGTCTGTTGGCCATTTGGATTTCCTCTTTTGAAAAACATCTGTTTAAGTCCTTTGCCCATTTCTTAATTGGGTTGTCTTGTTGTTGTTGTTGATATTCTTGTTCTCTTTATATATTCTGGTTACTAATCCTTTATCAGATGCATAGTTTGCAAAAAATTTCTCCCATTCCATTGGATGCCTCTTCATTTTCCTGGGTGTTTCTTTTGCAGTACAGAAGCTTCTCAATTTGATGTAATCCCATTTGTTAATTTTGGCTTTGATTACCCCTGCCTCTGGTGTCTTTTCCAAGAACTCTTTGCCTGTGCCAATGTCTTGCAGAGTTTCCCCAATGTTGTCTAATACTTTGGTGGTATCAGGTTGTAGATTTAGGTCTTTAATACATTTTGGATGAATTTTTGTATAATGTAGGGGTCCTGCTTCATACTTCTGCATGTGGAGATCCAGTTTTCCCAGCACCATTTGTTGAAGATGTTAGGTAGGAAGTCAGATATGAGCTTATGTGTGTGTGACAGGCCTAAAGAAAAGACATCTTTGTTCAGCATATGCATCTGCATCTCAAAGTCATCCTGACAATGTTTCAGGGGCAGCCCGGTAGTCGCATCCTGCCCTGCCCCCTTCTACCTGATAACCTGCCAGGTGGAGGTCCCCACTGCCTGACAAATCTTCCACAATCTCCCAGATGCAGCCCAATATCTGCATTTCAAACACCCTGCTCCGGATCCGCATTCTCTAGGGGGTCCTGCTCACCCTTCCTCTAAACCAATGACAACACCAGCTAGCCTTCCTCCTGTCTGATACCTTCAGGGGAAAACTCAGAGAAGTTTTTCTATTTACATCCAAAAAACCCTTTGTACCAAGAGGAGCAGAGGTGGGGAAGCAAGACCCATCTCCTTAAAAACCCCTGGCCTCAACCGGACTATAGGCTCAGCCCTCTGCCTCTCTGCTGAGCCGCCTGCCTGACCTGATCAGGTGTACTCTCTCCACTCAACCATGTAACCTTGCCCCCCACCCCCAGTCCGAGTGACTGGGCACTCTCAGGTTCTGTCTGGAGAGGTGACCATCCGTTCTTACGAATGTCCCTTCCCTAAGAAACTTTGCTATTTTACCTCCCACTGCTCTCTGTCTCATGCCTGAATTCTTTCTTGTGCAAAGAGAAGAACCCTGCCATTCTCCAGTAATAAAGACTGTCCTTGCTCCAGGGATTGGTTTTAGCTCTTTGATCAAATATAAGTTGGTTGTAGGTGCTTGGATTGATTTCTGTCATTTCTAATCTGTTCCATTGATCTATCTGTCTGTTTTTGGACCAGTACCAGCCTGTTTTGAGTATAATGGCCCTGTAGTATGTCTTGAAATCTGGTATTGTGATGCCTCCAGCTTTGTTTTTCTTGAATAAGATTGCTTTAGCATTCAAGGCCTCCTGTGTTTCCATATGAATTTCAGCATCATTTTTTTTCTAGATCTGAAAAGAATGTCTTTGGTATTTTGATTGGAATTACGTTGAATCTGTAAATTGCTTTTGGAAGAATGGACATTTGGATGATAATTGATTCTTCCAATCAATGAACATAGAAGATTTTTTCATTTTTTTCTATCTTCCATTCCTTTCTTTAATGTTTTGTAGTTCTCAACGCAGAGATCTGTAACATCCTTGGTTAAATGTATCACAAGATATTTGATTGTTTTTGTAGCTAGGATTTTTTTTTTTTTTTTAGTTGGATTGATCTTAGAAGTTCTTTCTCAGTCATGGCATTGTCTGTGTATATAAAGGCTGTTGATTTTTGTGCATTGATTTTATATCCTGCTACTTTGCCATACTCTTCTTTTTTTCTTTTTCTTTTTCTTTTTTTGTTTGTTATATAGTTATTTTTTTATTTAATAAATGTGAATTTACAAAGTGTAGTACTCTTCTATGATTTCCAATAGTCTTGTAGTGGAGTTCTTGGGATCCCCTAAATAAAGAATCATATCATCTGCAAAGAGGGATAGTTTGACTTTTTCCTTCCCAATTTGTATCCCTTTAATTTCTTTTTCTTGCCTAATGGCTCTGGCTACAACTTCCAGTATTATATTGAATAGCAATGGTAAGAGTGAGCATTTCTGTCTGGTACTGGATCTCAGTGGAAATGCTTCCAACTTTTCCCCATTCGATAGGAAGCTGGCCGTGGGTTTTTCATAAATTGCCTTGATTGTGTTTAGTAATGTTCCTTCTATACCCAGTTTGCTTAGAGTTTTCATCATGAAAGGGTGTTGTATTTTATCAAATGCTTTCTTTGCATTTATTGAGATAATCATCTGGTTTTTCTTCTGCAGTTTGTTAATGTGGTATATCACATTTATTGATTTGCAAACATTGAACCATCCCTGCATGCCAGGGATAAATCCCACTTGGTCTAGGTGAAAGATCTTTTTTTTTTTTTTTTAAAGATTTTGTTTATTTGAGAGGTAGAGTTACAGGCAGAAGAGAGGGGAGTGGAGTATGTAGATCTTTAATCCACGGGTTGACTCCCCAGTTGGCCACAACAGCAAGAGCTGAGCCCATCTGAAGCCAGGAAAGAGGAGCTTCTTCAGGTCTCCTATGCAGGCACAGGGTACCAAGGACTTGGGCCATCCTCTATTGCTTTCCCAGTCCATAGGAGAGATCTGGGTTGGAAGAAGAGCAGCTGGGACTTGAACTGGCACCCATATGGGATTCCAGCACTGCAGGCAGAGGTTAGCCCATTGTGCCACAGTGCCACCGCAGGGTTAATGATCTTTCTGATGTGCTATTGGATTTGATTGGCTAGAATTTTGTTGAGGATTTTTGCATCCTGTTCATCAGGTAACTTGGCCTGTAGTTCTCTTTCTCTGTTACATCTTTTTCGGATCTAGGAAGTAATGTGATGGTGGCTTCATAGAAAGAATTTGTAAGAATTCTCTCCCTTTCAGTTATTTTGAATAACTTGAGTAGAATTGGAGTTAGTTCTTTAAATGTCTGGTAGAATTCAGCAATGAAGCCATCTGGTCTTGGGCTTTTCTTTGTTGGGAGGGTCTTTTTTATTTTTATTTTATTTATTTTTTTTTGACAGAGTAGACAGAGAGAGAGACAGAGAGAAAGGTCTTCCTTTGCTGTTGGTTCACCCTCCAATGGCTGCCGCGGCCGGTGCACCGCGCTGATCCGATGGCAGGAGCCAGGTACTTATCCTGGTCTATTGGGAGGGTCTTTAATACTGATTGAATTTCCATCTTGGTAATGGTTCGATTTAGGTTTTCTGTGTCTTCACAGCTCAATTTACATATGTTGTATGTGCCCAGGAATCTATCCATTTCTTCTAGGTTTCCTAGTTTGTTGGCATATAGCTCTTTGTAGTAATTTCTGGTGACTCTTTTTATTTCTGTGGTGTCTGTTGTTAAATTTCCTTTTTCATCTCTAATTTTATTGATTTGGGTCTTCTCTCTGCAGATCTCTGTTAGGTCCATCTGGTCTATAGTATCGATTAACTCTGCAGTTTTGTTGGTGATTTTTTGACTGGTTGATTTGTCCATTGCTGAAAGTGGGGTATTTAAGTCTCCCATTACTATTGTATTGGAGTCTATATCTCCCTTTAGATCCCTTAACATTTATTTTAAATAGCCAGGTGCCTTGTAATTAGGTGCATATATGTTTATAATAGTTACGTCTTCCTGTTGAATTGATCCCTTAATCATTACGTAGTGCCTTTCTTTGTCTCTTTTAATAGTTTTTGTGTTAAAAATCTATCTTGTCTAATCTTAGGATGGCTACACCAGCAGTTTTTTGGTTTCTGTTAGCATGGAATATCTTTTTCCATCCTTTCACTTTCTGTCTGTGTATTGTTGTTGGTGAAATGTGTTTATTGTAGGCAGCAAATAGATGGGTTTTGTGTTTTAATCCGTTCAGCCAGTCTGTGTCTTTTAACTGGAGAGTTGAAGCAATTTACATTTAAGGTGACTATTGATAAATAATGAATTTGCCCTGACATCTTATAAATATTCGTACTTTTTACTTTGAATTTCCTTTGTTCTTCTATTGGGGGATCTCCTTCCTTCACCTTCTTCCATAGGGATGACCATGTTTCTGTTTGTGTGTGCAGCACATCCTTATGATCTTCTGCAGGGCGGGACAGGTGATGACAAAGCCGTTCAGTTTCTATTTGTCATGGAAGGTCTTTATTTCACCTTCACTCATAAATGAGAGCTGTGCAGGGTACAGTGTTCTTGGTTGACAGTTCTTTTAAGCCTTGGACTATATTTCAACATGCTCTTCTCTGTAGGGTTTCTGATGAGAAGTCCGCTGTGAGTCTATTTGGAGAGCCTCTGAAAGTAATCTGGTGCTTCTCTTGTGCACCGTTTAGAATCTTTTCTTCCTGTGTTACTGTGGAGAATTTGACTACCATGTGTCATGGTGAAGGTCTTTTCTGGTCGTGTCTGTTTGGAGTTCTATGTGCTCCCTGTACTTGGATGCCCCTTTTTCTCCAGGGAAATTTTCTGTAATTATTCAGTAAAAAGGCCTTCTAATCCTTTCTCTATTTACATGCCTCCAGGAACTCCTAGAACCTGTGTGTTGGATCATTTGATAGTATCCTCTAGTTTCCCAACCTTTTTTAGTTTTCTAATTTCTTCTTCTTTATATTTGTCTGACTATAATTTCCTGTGTTTTGTCTTCTAATATTCTTTGTTCTGCTTCACTGATTCTGCTGTTAAGGTTTTCTGATGCATTTTTATTTGTTCTATTGAAATTTTCATTTCCAAGATTTCATTTTGGTTTCTCTTTAAGATCTCAATTTCACCAGAGAAATTTTCCTTCAGATCCTGTATGGATTTAATTAGGTCATGTATTTCCTTCTGATTACTTCTGTGTAATCTTATAATCAGTGTTTTGAATTACATTTCTGGCCTTTCTTCCATCTCCTCATCTTCACAATCTAGTGTTGAGGTGTTATGTTCTTTTGGGGGTGTCATCTTTATTCTTTCTTGAATTGGCACACTTGTTATTTGGCATTTGTGGATATACTTGTTGGTTTCTTCTTTGTATTTTTGCTGTGCAGCTTTTATCTTTATGCTATGCCTCTATAGATTAGTGGAGTGTCTGTTCTTAATGAATATTGAGAGGCACGTGGGGGGTGTGGCCAGAGAGCTCTGTTCAGTTCTCAGGTGTGAAGGGCATGTCTGAGATGACACACACAGGTTTGGCATGATCTCTCTCTGTCTCTCTCTTTTTAAGATTTATTTATTTAATTGAAAGTGAGAGTTACACAGAGGAGAGGCAGAGAGAGAGAGAGAGAGAGAGGGAAAGAGAGGGAAAGAGAGAGAAAGAGAAAGTCTTCCATCTGCTGGTTCACTTCCTAGTTGGCCGCAATGGCTGGAGCTGTGCCGATCCAAAGCCAGGAGCCAAGAGCCTCCTCCAAGTCTCCCACGTGGGTTCAGGGGCCCAAGGACTTGGGCCATCTTCCACTGCCTTCCCAGGCCACAGCAGAGAGCTGGATGGGAAGTGGAGCAGCTGGCTCTCGAACCGGCACCCATATGGGATGCTGGCGTTTCAGACCAGGGCATTAACCTGCTGCACCACAGCACCAGCCCTCTTATTATTATTTTTTTTTAATCAGAGGGGAGGTTTGTTCTTGTCTGTTGGTGTAGACTCAGCTGAGCTCCTCTCCTTGAAGGAGACCATTCCTAGGTGTTAGACCCAGTGGGTATGATATTTGTCCACTCTGCCCCAAGGAGCCCACAAAGGATCTGTGCAGTCCTCAGTGTGAGCTCAGATTCCCCAACAGTGTCCCTCACCAGGTGACCAGGGAGCCCTGAGCGTGTGGAGCCTCCCACAGTGACTGCCCAGTGTCCCACCCACACCTGAGACCTCCCATTCAGCCTCAGTGTGTTCACAGTCCCCGCACCCAAGCCTCCCCATCACCAGCACCCAGCACACGAGCCTCCCCCAGTCACAGCACCTGGCACCCAAGCCTCCCCCAGTCAGGAGCACCCGGCACATGAGCCTCCCACAGTCACCAGCACCCAGCACCCAAGCCTCCCCCAGTCACCAGCATCTGGCACACAAGCCTCCCACAGTCACAGCACCCGGCCCCTGTTCTCCCCACCAGACTCAGGAGTCTCCACTAAGCTGGTAGCTGGGCATGGACATGGGCTGGTGCAGCTGTTATGTCTGTCCAAAATGGTGCCTGCTCTCTATCAGTTTGTTACCGGACACTGTTGTAGAGTGATTGGGGAGAGAGAAATGTGCCCCATCTTTGCTTTTTCTCCTCTAGGCAGACATACTATCTCCCCCTCTCCCTCTTCATGGGACTCCGAGCTGGCTCCCCTTAGGCTCTTCCTGCAGCTTTCTCGCCTGCGGCTTGGGCTGCAGACTGGTCTTGCCTGACTCTCCAGCACTGGTGTGGAGGCTCTCGGCTGCTGGGGTCTTGAGTTGTGCGCGTCCACACCCTCCACCTAGATCCACTGTGTCCCATCAATTTGGGTAGAGTTTCCTCTGCCGTTTTTTCCGTATCTCTTCCCTGAGACTGTATTCTTTCCACTTTTCTATTCCTAACAAAAACTTATTTTTAGTTGTAAATGATGTAAGAACTGTAGGTCTTAGTGTGGGGTAAAGCTGTATTATAATAAAGTTTACCTAAATTATTCATCTGGAATATATGTTGAAGAAGAAAATTCTTTTTTGATGAGGACACCTGTTTTATTAATGGGCAGTAATGAATGGGATTTTCATATTCTTTAAATTTTTTTTTTAAAATTTGAGAAGTAGAGTTAAAGAGAGAAAGACAAAAAGCAAGGTCTTCCATCTGCTGGTTCATTCCCCAAATGGCCACAGTGGCCTGAGTTGAACTGATTCTTAGCCAGGAGCCAGAAGCTTCTTCAAGGTTTCCCACATGGGTACAGGGGCCCAAGCACTTGGGCCATCTTACACAGATTTCCCAGGCCATAAGCAGAGAGCTGTATCAGAAGAGGGGCAGCTGGGGCACATCAGTGCCCATATGGGATGCTGGTGCCACAGGCAGAGGCTTAGCCCATTCCACCCCAGTGCTGTACCCCCCACCCTTTTTTAAATTCTACATTTTGTTTTTGAAAAAACCCCTGAAGAGTGTCACTGTGCTTTGCCCTCAGACCTTTAGCATCAGGTTGTCCCTACCCAGAATATTCTTCTGCAAGTCGTGAGTCACCCCTTCCTTTCCAACGTATTTTACCTTTCCACAGTAAACCTCTAACTCCCATGACCACCATAAAAAAACTCTTTGTGTTTCTTTATCTGTTACTCTGCCTTAGTTTTTCTTTAAAATTCTTGTCACTATTAGACATTGTATTGTGTATATCACTTGTGAGGTGAAATGAAGATCATACTTTATGAAAATTATTAAGGTACTGCAATGTCTAGTGATTCTGAACTTCAACAACATTTCTTTGGAGTAAATTATTAGCATGTAGTTTTTCACACCCATTTTTCTAGTGCTTTAGAAGGTGTCAGATTTATGGGTTACTCAGTAGTGATATTTTTGTAAAAAGCTGTAATAGAAATTATGTCAAAATATGTGCTCTCTCTCCCCCTTCTGCATGGGAATTTCTTTCCCACATGAGGGAAACTGGTAAAAAAAAAATGTTACAGGTTTCCATTAGCCTGTGATTCTAATAAAATAAACTATGGGAATTATTTCTCTTGACAGATTGAATAGGTGGCAATAGGAAATAACAGAACCATTTCTTCTAAAATTGATAACTTAAAAAAAAGCATTTGTTGATATAAAGTGCTCTACCACAATTTCATGGGCTGAACTCCTATAAACATGTCCCTTCTGGAACTGTGCACTGTCCAGATGTTGACCATTTGTGGGTAAGTGCTGCCTTCCTCATCAAAACCAAGCCCAGTCCTTCCAGTTGAGTTCCTGGAGTCAGGAAGTGTGCCTGGCCTGCCTGGCAGCTTAGAGGCAGCCCCCAGGGCTCAATTTTCTTGGGATTTTTCCTAATTACATCTGCCAGAACCGTGTTTGTCTTAGGAGAATGGATGGTGATCCCCCTTCAATGCTTTGGCTTAAGAATGAGCAAAATGTCCTGAAAGTCATGGTTAAAGACATCTTGACTTAATACCACAGAGGAATGATGGGAGGAAAACCCAGACTGTGCTGTGCTTCCTGGGTATGGGCATTCTGGCCTTAGAGATATCACACATTCGTCATGGCTAAGTTGGGACTATTTGCATGTTAGGACCTTCTTCTTCTTCTTTTTTTTTTCTTTAAAATTTTATTTAATTGAAAGGCAGAGGGAGAGAGTGGGGGAGAGGGGGGAGGGAAAGGGAGAGGGAGATGCCTTCCATCCACTGGTTCATTCTCCATGTGGTCACAATGGCTGGGGATTGGAGGCTGAAGCCAGTAGCTTCTTTTGGGTCTCCCGCAAAGGTGGCAGGGGTTCAGGTACTAGGGCCATCTTCCAGGGGCTTTAGCAGGGAGCTGCAGGGAGCTACTTCCTTTTGCATTTCAGAAAAGGTTCCCTAGTTGAGTGAGTGTCCCTCTGGGCACAAACCTCCCTTTCCACGCTGCTTCTGTTCCAAGCCTGGGTGCAGGGCACTGAGGTATAATTCCACCCACACACATGACCTCAGTGTGGTCACCTTTGTGTAGTGTACATGCGTATGTGTGGCCCTGCATTAGTGGTCATCTACTGAGGTTTTTTCTAGCTCTCCTTTTACCTCCACAAGGTAGAGACCACCATTAACAATCCTATCCACATTCCACAGGTTGCTCGTGGATGGAGGGTCCTCCTTCTCCTCAAAGTCCACGTGTGATCCAGAAGTGGGCTGTCATCTTCCATCTCCCATGAGGTTCTGCTTGGTGATGTTTCACTTTTGAAGCCTTGTCTTTTTGGCCACTGGCCTTAGAACTGATCTCATTCTTGTGCTACAACTATCTTCCATCTATATCATAACATAATCCAACAGCATTAACAACTGCATTTGCTGATCACAGTGGAGTTTTTACTGCTATACCAGGTCTCCATTTATTTTTTTTTAAGATTTATTTATTTGAAAATCAGTGTTACAGAGAGAAGGAGAGGCAGAGAGACAGAGGTCTTCCATCTGCTGGTTCACTCCCCAATTGGCTGCAATGGTTGGAGCTGTGCTGATCTGAAGCCAGGAGCCAGGATCTTCCTCCAAGTCTCCCATGCAGGTACAGGGGCCCAAGGACCCAGGCCATCCTCTACTGCTTTCCCAGACCATAGCAGAGAGCTGGATCGGAAGTGGAGCAGCTGGGACTCGAACTGGCACCCACATGGATTCCAGCACTGCAGGTGACAGCTTTACCTGCTGTGCCACAGCACTGGCCCCCAGAACTCCGTTTTTTGAAGATAAATGTTGGTTTCCATTTCCTTTTTATGTTTGTTAAAGAATATTGCTTAAAAGTTCTGATGATTAGTAGTGGTGATGGTCATATAATATATAATATATATATATATATACACACACACACACACACACACACACTTAGAATCCCTGAAAATTGGTTGTGATGGCTAATTGATGTGTAATTCACCACAGTAAAAAAGAGTATTTTGTTTTATGAAATACTTGGTAAAATTCATGACATTTTTACTGCATGTCAGTGCCATATTAGGATTCACTTAATCTTCACAACAACCATATTAAATAGCTCAGATTGGAATTCTTATTTCACAGATGAGGAAAAATATGCTACATTATGTAATGAGCCTGTTTACTGAGAATACTGGATTCCAACCCAAGTTGTTTAGTTCTCTGATTGCTGTCAGCCATTATTTTAATACAGCTACACACCATCCCAGATTTATTCCACATTTCTCTTGAGGAGCTCTGAGAATCTGTGGAGTGGAATTCTAAATTCTGGCTTTGTAACTTGTATCGCATTTATGACTGTGAGCAGGGTAGCGTCTCTGATCGTAAGTTGTTTCAGCTATTAGCTAAGGACAAAATTGGTTTAATTATCTTCTAATTATAAATGCTGGGATGTGTGTGTGGGTATGTGTACATAAGGTCCTGTGACTGAATCAAACTCACCACCTCTGTGGTATAAACCATGTCTGTGGAGTCTTATTTCTCAAATGCTGTGTGGTTGACGAAAAATAATTTTTATCAAACTGCATTCAGAGAAGTTATTTGATTTCCTCAATGTTAAACGTGATACAATAAGGCACCCCACACCCAAGTGATAGTTATGTAGTGTGTATTCTGTGAGCTTCATAGTGTAAAACTAGGAACTGTTTTAGACTTCCTTGGAGATGAGATATTGAAGACTGCTTCATGAAATTTTTGAAAAACAGTAAAAGAATTTTATATAATATATAACATGCAGTAAAATGAAATGCAGTTTGAAACTGAGATTCCTTACTAGGAGAATTTCTATCATGTATCATTCAGCATGTGTTTATTGCATACCTACTCTGTTCCAGGCGACATGCTTGGTGCTAGAATACAGAAGTAATAAAGGTGAATTCCCCACATGGAGTTTTATTTTCCAGTGGGAAAGCAGACAGTCAACAAGTAAAACAAATGAGTAAATAAACTATGTGAATGCTGTGACACCTGCCTGGGACGGACAGTCACTGATGCAGTCAGCCGCGTACAGGGATGTTTGGGAACGCTCATCAGAAGATGTGACCTTCTAAAGTGGAAGCAGCTGGGGCCAGTGTGTGGCTTGGAGGGTTAAGCCACTGCCTGTGATGCTGACGTCTCATATGAGTGCCAGTTGCAATCCTGGCAGCTCTGTTTCCAACCCAGCTCCCTGCTAGTGGACCATGGACCAAGTACTGGGGACCTTGATGGAATTCCAGGCTCTTGCCTTCTGTTTGACCCAGCCCCCAGGTGATGTGGTCCTTTGGGGAGTGAGCCAGTGCATAGCAGATGTCTCTTTCTCTCTCCTCCCTGTCCCCCAGTAATTCTGCCTTTCAAAATCAGTGGATCTTGAGAAATAATTTTTTAAAAAATGGTGCTAGGTATAATGAGGGCAGAGGTAAAGTGTTGAGGGGAGATAACATTTTAGGGGAGTGTGGAAGACAGAACAGTGACCTCCAGTGATGTCCAGATCCTTCCTGGAATGGTAAAAGATACCACAGCAGTGATTAAATCAAGGATCCTGTAAGGAGGGCTATCTTGGGAGACTCTAAATGCAATCAAAGCATCTTTATGGGGGAAAAATTTTTTTTTAAAGATTTTATTTATTTGAGAGGTAGAGTTAAAGTGAGAGGAAGTAACAAAAAGGTCTTCCTTCCACTGGTTCGCTCCCAAATGGCCGTAACTACAGAACTGTGCCTATCTGAAACCAAGAGCTTCTTCGGGTCTCCCATGTGGGTGCAGGGGCCCAAGGACTTGGGCCATCTTCTAGTGCTTTCCTAGGCCATAGCAGAGAGCTGGATTGCAAGAGGAGCAGCTGAGACTAGAACTGGCACCCATATGGATGCCAGTGCCGCAGGCAGAAGATTAACCTACTGCACCACAGCACCGGCCCTGATGGGGAGAGATTTGCTTAAGGGTAAAAGGTCATGTGTCAGAAGTAGAGGAAACGGAGTCCAAAATGCTGTGTGTCCCTATGGCTTTGGTGATGGTGAGAGGCCCTGAGCAAGGCCTGCAGCGACTGCCAGTCTTCTGATGCCACCCCTATACCTCCTTTACACTTGAATTTTGGATTTTTGCATTTCAGTACCAAAAGAATACTTCTTATTGTTATAAGCCATAAGTTCATAGTAGTTTCTTACAGCATCAGTAGAAAGTAATGTTGATCTTGGTACCTGGAAATGGGGCGCTGCTATACCAATTACCTGAAAATACAGAAATAGCTTTCAAAATGGCCACTAGGTAGAAGCTTGAATAATTGTGAAGGGCATGATTGAAAAAAGAGAACTCAAGGTTTCCTTGAATACATTCTTGGTAGAAACATGGATATTAAATGCTCTGGTGTGAAAGTTCAAAACTAATTGAGGAGCTTGTTACTGGAGAACAGATTTTTGTTACATAGTGGCAGAAAACTTAGCTGAATTGTGTCCCACAGTCTCACATACAGCAGAACTTGCAAGTAATTAATTTGAATATTTAGCAGAGGAGATTTTTAAGGAAAATATTGAAGAGGCTGCTCGGATTCTTTTGTTCTTAGGACACAATGTGAGATGAAATTTTACCTGTGGGCTGTACTTCAGCTTCATGCCTGAGGGTACTGGTCTGCTCTCTGTAACAGCTTGCCCTACAGACACCGCTTTGAATAGCAAGGTTGTAGAGAACCATGTTTATGCAGTGAGAGTCAAATATGAGCGTTTGTGTGTGAGTTGTGTATACATAGTATACCGCTGTTTAGATTTGCTCATCAGCCTTCTAAATGCTTACCACTGAGAGTGACTTCACCGATTGACTTTTCCAAGCCAGTTGATAAGGACTGTGCTTTCCGTGAACTGTTGAACTTTATTTGGAAACATCTCTCCTGAACTGGTTTGAATAGTGTCTGCCCAGAATTCATATCCACCTGGGATCTGTGACTTTATTTGGAAATAGGATGTTTACAGTAAAGATGAGACCATACAGGGTTAGGGCTAATCTACTGGCTGGAGAATGTAGATACAAGGCCACAAAGGGAGGATCTATGTGACGATGAAAGCAGAGATTAGGGTTATGCCACCGCAAGTCAAGGAACACCAATATCAATACCCAGCAGAAGCTAGGAGAGAGGCACAGAAAAGATTTCCCTGAGGGTGAATCAACCCTGCTGGCGTTTCTTTTTCTTTTCTTTTCTTTTCTTTTTTTTTTTTTTTTAGATTTATTTGTTTACTTGAAAGGCAGAGTTTGAGATCTTCCGTCTGCTGGCTCATTCCCCAAATGACTGCAATGGCCAGGACTGGGCCAGATAAAAGCCAGAAGCTTTATTCAGGTCTTAAATGTGGAAGGCAGGGGCTCAACCACTTTTGCCATCTTTCACTGCTTTTCTGGGCACATTAGCATGGCACTGGATCAGAAGTGGAGCAGCCAGGAATGCCAACATTTTAAGTGCAACTTAACTCATTAAGCCAGAGCACCAGGCCCAACCTGCTGATAACTTGATCTTAAACTTCTGGCCATCAGAACCATGAAAGAATAAAGAGTACCTTCTGTTTTAAACCATCCAGTTTGGGGTTTTTTATTGTGGAAGTTATATGAAATCAATACATTTTATGACAAGTGAAAGATAAATAATGGATGCAAACAAGTTAATTTTAAAACACCCACCAGAAAATGTCACCCCTCCACAGAGCCAGTGTCTGCTGTGGCTGTTTTCGAATTTTGGAGTTCTCTAAGTATAGGTTAGCTACCATAGCTCCTTGAGGAATTTTTTTTCTTTTAATACCTGAATGTTTTTAAACAATTATTATTTATTGGAAAGAGTTACAGAGAGACGTAGATATAGAAAAAGGTCTTCTATCTGCTGTTTCACTCCCCATATGGCCAACAATGGCTGGAGCTGAGCTGATCCAAAGCCAGGAGCTAGGAGCTTCTTCTGGGTTTCCCATGTGGGTGCAGGGGCCCAAGGACTTGGGCCATCCTCTGCTGCTTTCCTAGGCACATTAGCAGGGAGGTGTATCAGAAGTGGAGCAGGCAGGACTTGAACCGGCACCCATTGAGGTTGTTGGTGTTGAGGCTGGGGTTTGTAACCCGCTGTGCCACAGCACCGGCCCCTTGGACAATTCTTAAACCTTTTGTATCAGGAAAATTTAGACTGGAGTAAAAAACACATTGGACACAGAATCAAGCTTAATATCAAACTGAGGAGGGAAAGAACTAGAAGGAAAGTTGTAAAATGGTGTCATGTTTTCTGCTGTTTATTTCTTGTAAAATTTATCTTGGGTTGGGTAGGGAAATAATAGACTCTATAGAAGTTAACTCTTAAAAGTGACCTTTTTTCTTATCATTCTCCTCCTCCTCCTTATCAGCTACACATGACCTCTGTTGCATTGTACAGGACTAGGAATGTACCTTGAATGTGAGCAGTTCTTTCTACCGATGCTAGAAGTAAAATTATGCCTTGTATTTTAGATCAGATTGTACTTGGAAATTTTATGTAAAAGTAAATTCAGAAGTGAGAGTATGTTTTTGTTTTTTCAGTTTAGTTTTTCTGTTGTGTGATTTCTTCCCACAAAGAAATATTTGTAAACACAAAATGAGTTAAAAATTAAAAAGTACATTTACAAGTAGGGGTCCTATTAACAATGAAGCTATTTAAAAATTATACTTATCATATCATTATGAAAGCAAAATATGTGGCCTAAGCTTAAATTTAACAAACATACAAGGCTTTTACAGAGACAAGAGAAAACAAATATATCAGTCTACCACATTTGTAATGGAAGGTATGTTTATTAAAAAGGTGGTCAGTGTCCCCACATTAATCCATAAATTCAGTTCCAATCAATAACTAAACAGTTAAAACATTTCTCATATCACACATTTTCAAACATTATAATGTAAAGAGACTAGAATGATGAACTGTATGTACCTATCATTTTGTTGATCATGTTAGTTTTCCAGGTATTTGATGGGATAGTTTTATCTTGTTTTCCTGTGGAAATTAAAGCAAAACCAGAGAAATTGTGCCATTTTAGCTATAATTGTTTCAGTATATGTCTCTAACTGAAAAGTACTTATTATTTTAAGTATAGGTACTCTTCCATTATCATGCCTAGATAACAGTAATCCTTTAATGTCATCTAATTTTCCATCCATGTTCAGATTTCTCCGCTTTTCTCGAAAGACAACTTTTTACAGTTTTTTTTTTTTTTTTGATCAGGTTTTAAACAAGGCCTCCACATTGTATTTGATTGTTTTTGCTTATTAGGACTCTTAAGTTTGCCTTATTATATGGAGCCCTCCCTTTTTATTTGCATAACTCGGTAACTGTGTGTGTGTTTGTTTAGGTGGGATGGATCCGATCTCTCTGCTCTATACTTCCCACATAAGGTTGTAACATCCACTGATGAATGTTCTCACAACTGTGCTTTCTTTAGGAGCTATGATGCAGTGCATTTTGAATTACTTCATTCTTTATGCTTTTATTAGCAAGAATTCTCCCTTACAGAATTTATCTCTCTCACACATAGTTACACTATAATAGTTGCATCAAAAACGCAGAATCAATGCTTGATATTTTTTCTCCTTTATCTCTTTTCAGAGTAATGAACTGCTGCCGGCTTCATTGTCTGCAGCAGCATAACAAATTGCCTCAAAACTCAAGGGGCATAAAACAACTGTTTGATTACACATCATGATTTGATAGATCAGGAAATTTGGAGTACTTGAGTGGGCAATTCTGTTCTGTGTGGCAGAAGGTAATTAGCTAGTGGATGGGCTAGTATGGACAGCGTGAAACAGATGTACTCCCATATGTGATACCATAGTGGGCATGGTTAGAAGAGTGGACTGAGTGGAAACTGTCAGTCAGAGAGCCAATACAGGTCCTCTCTGTCATGGTGGTCCTGGAGTAGTCAGACTTCTTCTGTGGCAGCCCAAAGTTCTTTAAGAGAATTTCTAAGACCCATGTGTTAAGCTTCAGAACCTAGTCCTTTGTAGCCTTGAAGTCTCAGAATCTTACTTCCTTTGTGTTCTCTTGGTCAGATAAGTCAACAAAACCAGCCTGGAATTGAAGACTTGGAAAGAATTCTCAGCCACCTTTAATGTACTGTAATTCCTTAGCAAATTCTGGTCACTTTTGATGTTTTAAAAATTTAATGCCATTGATGATTTGTGATAGTTTATATATTTGGGGTGTTTATGATAGTAATTAGTTTTTATTGATATTCAGATTATCCAAATGTGTCCATTTGGGACACACTTATGTGCAGTTTTGAGACCTGTTGACCTGACTTCATTATTTTGAAGTTTTCATTATGGTCATATATAGATAGATGTCTGCAGTGCCAACACCCTACATGGGTGCAGGTTCAACTTCAGTGCTGACACCCTACATGGGTGCAGGGTCAAGTCCCTGTTACTCTACTTGAGATTCACGTGGGAGATCTAGATGAAGCTCCTGGCTTCAATCTGGCGTAGTCAAGTTCTCCTATGTAGGTGGCACTGCTGCCTCCCAGGTTCTGCATTGGCAGGAAGCTGGGATTGGAAGCAGAGCCAGGGCTCAAACCCAGGCACTCCAGGTTTGGGTATGGACATCTCAATTGGTTTCTTAACTGTTATGTAAAATACCTGCCTGTCTACCTTTTTATTACTGAATGGTATTCTACCATATGGTAGAACACATTTTGTCCATTTATCAGCTGTTGCATATTTAGTTTTTTTCCTGGGGTTTGGCCTACTATGAATAATGCTACTTTGAACATTTATGTGTAAATGTTTGTGTGAATATGTTTTTACTTCTCTCTAGAAGTGGAATTGCTGAAATGTGTGGTCGTTTTGTGTTTGTGAGACACTGACAAACTGGGTACACATTCCTATTACATTTCCATCAGCATTATATGAGGGTTCCATTTTTCTACATCTTAAACATTTGGTATTGTCTGCCTTATTTTTTTTTTCAGTCACTTTGATAAGTGGAAAGTTGCTTTTGTCTTTCCAGAGAATGTGGGACAGCCCATTTGGGTACCACCAGAAACATCAAGCCTGCATCTGACAGCTAACCAGAACCAGCTGAACAAGACTGAGAGCCCGCCTTGTTAGCAGACACACCTGCCCTATCATCCTATCCTGAGAAACTGCCCATAGCCACATCCATTACTGCTTTGTACGCACTGGCTCTAGTCAGCCACTCAAACGGCCACAGCCTGTGTGAGGTCGTTCCATTCCTGATTACCATTATTCCTCATTCCTACCCCCATTTGAGCACAAAGCACTCCTGTGGTCTCCGTTTTGAGCGCTGGTTAGTCAATGACGGGTAAGAGCCCCTGGGGGACAACCCAAGACAGGCACAGTTGCGTACAGAGACTACATGGAAACGGGGTCAACAATGGTATGGCCAAGAATCATGCCTCCCGTTGCTCAAAAATAAACAAAAAGGGGGAAATGTGGTGGAATGAGAAGGCCATGCCAAGAAGGCCACTGGCAACAGAAACTGCCTGGCAACAGGCTGTGATTGGATGGCTTCGGAAACAACATGACAACGGAGCCTGCATGGCAACAGGCTGTAATTGGATGGCTTCGGAAACTGCCTGGTAACAGGGTGTGATTGGTTAGGGCATAGACTGCCCCTTGACCTGATTGGCTGCCTTGGCTATATAAGCTGCTGTAGCAACTGAAATAAACGAGTCTGCAGGCTGCTCGCCTCAGGCCTGCTTTCACCGGACTCTCAGGTTCTGTGTGGTAACTCCGTGCCTCTTGCCCCCACCATGCTCCTCCTCTCAGAAATGAATCCAATGCAACATATCTCATTGTGATTTTAATTTGAATTTTCCCAGTAAGGAATGATGTTGAATTGATTTTTTTGTACCTTTTTGGTGAGATATCTTTTTCCCCCATTCTGTGATTTGGCCACTTTTCTTAATGAGTTGTAAGGGTTTTCTATAAATTCTACAAGCAGGTTCATTGTCTTTCAGTCTATTCCTGTCTTTTTATTTGCTTACTGTTGTTTTTGAAGTGGAAAATTCGTGAGTTTTGATGAACTTGAGTTTATTAGTTTTTTTTTTGTGTGTGTGTGTGGATTGTACTTTTGGTATATCTAAGAAATATTTCCCTAAGCAAGATCTTCAAGATCCTTAAGTCTGTGGTCCATTTTGAGTTAACTTTTGTGTGTGGTGTGCGGAGGGAGGAAGTCAAAGATCATGGTTTTGCATGAGGATCTGTAATAGTTCCAATTTTATTTGTTGACTAGACTAGTCTTTCTGTAGTGAATTGCCTTGGTGTATTTGTTAAAAATCGATGGGCTATAAATATAAGGATTTATTTCTGGATTCTCAATTACGTTCCATTGATTATGCCTGTACTTTCTGCCAGTACTACTTTGATCCCTCTAACTTTATGTAAGTTATTAAACTGGAAAGTGAAAGTCTTCCACAATTGTTCTTTCAAAATTGTTTTGGGTTTCCAGAATATTTTTGTGTTTCCACATAAATTTAAGGACATGCTTGTCAATTTCTATGAAAAAACCTCTGAAGAATTTTCACAGGGATTGTTTTGGATCCATAGGTCAATTTGGGAAGAACTGCTGTCCTAACAATAAGTCTTCTAACCCATGGACATTGAATGTTTCACCATTTTTAAAGGTCTTTTATTTCCTTCTACAAACCTGGGTAGTTTTCAGAGGGTGGTTCTTACGTTAAATTTATCTGTAAGTACTTTACTCTTTTCATTGTTACTGTGTATGCAATTGCGTTTTTTTTAGTTTTATTTCCAGATTGTTTATTGTTCACATATAGAAACCAGTTTTCGGTGTATTGGTCTTATGTTCTATCTCGTGACCTTTTACTTTAGTATTTTCTGTGAATTCCTTGGGATTTTCTCCATATTGTACTATGTCATCTACAAATAATTTTACTTACTTTACAGACTGTATGTCTTTTATTTCTTGAATGGGCAGAACTTCCAGTGCTACGTTGAGTGGAAGAGGTGAGAATGAATGAACACCCATGCGTTTTCCCTTATGTTACCAGCATTTGCAGAGAATACACATTTTTAGCTATCTTTTCTTGTAATGTTTGTCTGGTATTGGTATCAGGGTGTTATGCCTCCAAGGATGAGTTGAGAATCATTGCATTTGCTTTTACGTAGACAAATTTGTGAAGTATTAGTACTTGTTCTTCTTTAAAGATTTTATAAAATTTACCATTGAGGGGGCCAATGCTGTGGTTCAGCCTTGACCTGCAGTGCTGACATCCTGCATGGGCAGGTTCAAGTCATGGCTGCTCCACTTCTGATCCAGCTCCCTACTAATGTGCCTGGGAAAGCAGCAGAGGATGGCCCAATTGTTTAGGCCCCTAAACCCACGTGGGAGACCTGGAAGAAGCTCCTGGCTCCTGGCTTTGGCCTGGCCCAATTCTGGCTGTTGTGGCCATCTGGGGAGTGAACTGGCACATGGAAGATCAATATCTATCTGTCTCTCTCTGCCTCTCTATCTCTCTGTCTCTCTAACTCTGGCTTTAAAATAAATAAATAAATCTTAAAAAAAATTCGGGGCCGGCGCCGTGGCTCACTTGGTTAATCCTCTGCCTGCGGCACTGGTACCCCATATGGGCACCCAGTTCTAGTCCCGGTTGCTCCTCTTCCAGTCCAGCACTCTGCTGTGGCCTGGGAGGGCAGTGGATGAGCCCAGGTGCTTGGCCTCCTGCACCCGCATAGGAGACCAGGAAGAAGCTCCTGGCTTCGGATTGGCATAGCGCCGGCAGTAGCAGCCATTTGGGAAGTGAACCAATGGAAGGAAGACCTTTCTCTCTGTCTCTCTCTCTCTCACTGTCTTTATTTCTACCTGTCAAATAAATTAAAAAATTCATGGGACTGGCACTGTGGTGCAGTAGGCTAAGCCTCCACCTGTGACACCTCCCATACGGGCCCCGGTTTGAGTCTTGGCTGCTCCTCTTCTGATCCAGCTCCTTGCTGATGCCCTGGGAAACAAGCTTAACATAGCCCAAATGCTTGGGCTGTGCATCCACATGGGAAACCCAGAAAAAGATCCTGGCTTTGGATCGGCCCAGTTCCAGCTGTTGCAGCCATTTGGGGAGTGAAGCTGATGGCAAATCTTCTCTTTGTCTGTCTCTTTCTCTGTCTGTAACTCTACCTTTCAAATATATAAATAAAAATCTTTGTTTTTTAAATTCATCAGTGAAGCCATTTTTGTCTGGGCTTTTCTTGCTGGAAAGATGCTTAATTTCTCATTCAGTCTTTGTACTTATAATAGATAAATAGATATGTTCAGATTTTCTGTTCCTTCTTGAATCAATCTTGGTCATTTGTGGCTTCCTGGGAATTTATCTGATCTTAGTTATTGAGTTTGTTGGCAAAAGTGTTCATAGTATTTTTTTTTTTTCTGACAGGCAGAGTGGACAATGAGAGAGACAGAGAGAAAGGTCTTCCTTTTGCTGTTGGTTCACCCTCCAATGGCCGCCGCGGCCAGCGTGCTGCGGCCAGCACACCACGCTGATCCGATGGCAGGAGCCAGGTACTTCTCCTGGTCTCCCGTGGGGCGCAGGGCCCAAGGACTTGGGCCATCCTCCACTGCACTTCCCTGGCCACAGCAGAGAGCTGGCCTGGAAGAGGGGCAACCAGGACAGAATCCGGCGCCCCAACCGGACTAGAACCCGGTGTGCCGGCGCCGCAAGGTGGAGGATTAGCCTAGTGGGCCGCGGCGCCGGCCAATAGTATTTCCTTATAATCCTTTGACCCTTAGTGAAGCATACACTGACTACTTTCCAGAAGCTTATAAATTTCCCAAGTTTCCTTAGTTTTTTTTATTTCTAATTTATATTTTAGTTTGGTAAACATACTTTGTAAAATTTCAATCTTTACAAATTTATACTTTTTTTATGGTCTAGTTGGTGGCATAAAAATGTTTTGTTGTGTGAGTGGGAAGAATCACTATGTTCCTAAATTTGTGTATATGAAATACATGAAGTTTGTATACTTTAAATAAAAGGCTTCTAGGGGAGAAAAAAGAATGTTTTGTTATTGGGTAGAGTGTGCCATAGATGTTTGCTAGGGTATCTTGGTTGGGAGTAATACTCAGGTCTTCTAACTAAGTCTTAGTTGTTTTTTTGTCTACTAGTTCTACTCCTTGAAAATATATTCACCTGTTATTAAATTGCCTAGTTCTCTTAGTTTTGTCAATTTGTCAACACAGTTTCATGTGCTTTGGGGCTTCTTATTAGTTGCATTTATATTTATAATTGCTCACCTTCTGAATTGATCCTTCAATCATACAATTATCTTTTTTCTTATAACTTTGTTTAATATTTACAATTGTTTTATCTGATAGTAACCAAAAACAGCTATATTATTGTTTGTGTGATTCATCTTTTCCCATCCTTTGGTTTGCAGTTTATTTGCTTGAATCCAGTATGAATTTCTTGTAACAGCATGCAGTTGAGTCATGTTAATTTTTTTCAATCCATTCTGTAAAGCTCTGCCTTTTGATTAGAGTTTTTGATTTGATTTTAAGATAATTATTGATAAGAAAATTTTTAAAAAAATTTATTTCATTTATTTGAAAGAGTTAACAGAGAGAGGTAGAGAGAGAGGTTCTCCATCCGCTGATTCATTTCCTAGATGGCTGCAACGGCCAGAGCTGTGCTGATCCGAAGCCAGGAGCTTCTTCCAGTATCCACATGGGTGCAGGGGCCCAAGAACTGGGGCCATCTTCGGTTATCCAAGGCCATAGTAGAGAGCTGGATCGGAAGAGGAGCAGCTGGGACTCAAACCCAGCGCCCATATTGGGATGCCAGCACTTCAGGCTTTGCCACAGTGCTGGCCCCAAGAAGGTAATATTGAAGTCTATTATGTCATTTGTTTTCCATATATCTTTGATCTTTTTTTTTTTTGCTCCATTCCTGCCTTATTTTGTGTTAATCTTTAAAAAAAAGATATTTTATTTGAAAGATGAGTTAGAGAAAGAAAGGGAAGGAGACATACATAGATAGTTACATACATACATATCTTCCATCCTCTGATTCATTCCCCAAATGGACTCAGTGGCCTGTGGCCAGGAACCAGTAGCTTCATAAAGGCCTCCCACTTGGGTGTCAGGGACACAGGTACTTAGGCCATCTTCTGCTAGTTTCTCAGGGGCATTAACAGAGAACTGGATCAGAAGTGGAGCAGCAAGTACTTGAACAAGTTGCCCATATGGGATGCTGTTGTCGTGGGCCGTGGCTTAACCCCCTTGCTATGCCACAACACTGGCCCTGATTTTTTTTTTAAGTATGCCATTCTTGTTATGGCTTTTAAGCTTTTCTTCATTTCTTTTTATTTTTAAATTTTTTAGGAGATGGGTAATTATTTTCCTGGTGGTTATCTTGGAAATCACAGTTAATAATTTAAGACATTCCAGTTCAGATTAATAAATGTAATAGTATACAGAATTTTGTTCCAGTGTAGCTTCATTCCCTTCCCTCACCTTTATGCTATTTTTGCTTTACAAGTACACCTTTATACATTATAAGCCCATTAAAAGTTATAAAATTATTGGTTTATACAAATGACTTTTAAAATAAAATAAGACAATAAAAGATTTCTTAAAAATATGGCTCCTTGCTAATGGCCTGGGAAAAGCAGAGGAGGATGGCTGAAATGGTGGTTGGGCCCCTGCTACCCATGTGGGATACCAGGAAGAAGCTCCTGGCTTTAGTCTGGCCTAGCTCTGGCTGTTGGAGCCATTTGGGGAATGAGCCAGTGGATAGAGGATCTGTATCTCTCCCTGTCTCTACAATTCTGCCTACAAATAAAAGCATATTTAAAATTATTTATTTGACAAGTAGAGATAGAGACAGACACAGATCTTCCATCTGCCAGTTCACTCTCCAAGTGCCCACAATAGCTGGGACTGGGTCAGGCTGAAGCTAAGAGTCTGGCAGTCATTCTGGGTATCCTACATGGGGGTGGGAGGAAGGACTCAACTCCTTGTGCAGTCACCTGCTGTCTCCCTGGGTCTCCATCAGTAAGAAGATGGAATTAGAAGTGGGCCTGGGCTTGAGCCCAGGCACTCCAGTATGAGATGTGAGCATTCCAAGTAGCGTCTTCACTGCGGTGCCCAACACCTGCCACTTCATTTTCATTTATTAGGGATAGTTTTAGTGGATATAGTCACATAATTCTTGGATGATAGTCTTTTTTTTTTTTTTCCAGTATTTTGAATATGTCACTTAATTCCCTTCCGGCCTCCATGGTTTCTAACAAAAACCCAGGGGTCAATCTGATGGAGGATCTCTGGTAATAGACAAGTGTTTCTTCTGTTGCCTCAAGGGTCGGTCTTAGAACAGCTTGACTGTACTGTGTTTACATGTGAATCTCTCTGAGTTATCACATTTGAGTCCATTGTGCTTCTTTCATGTGTGAACTGTGGGTCTCCAAATTACTCATCTCCTCGGGATATCTCGTTGATGGCTTTGCTGGTGTGTGTGTGTGGTAACTCTTGTAGACTGTGGTGAAGTCTGTTTTTCATTTTTGTGGCCACTAAAGACTTAGCTTGGTTGGATTGGTGGTCAGCTAATGATTGGACAAACGTTGCCTTTTAAGGAAGGACTCTGTGTCTGTTGCGTACTTGCCACTCAGGTGGTTTATCAGTCTGCCTTAGATTCAGTTTCTGGTGGTAGAGGTCTCAGGGTCCCCTAGGGCTCTCAGGTCTGTTTCCGGGCGTGTGACTAGCTCTGCACATGAGTGTGGAGCTCCAGGTCCAAGCTTTTCAGTATCCCCTTTGAAGATCTCATTTCACAGATCTTCCTTTTAAATTTGTGCCTGGACTCTTGCCAAACTGGTACGGCAAACTTAATAGCTGTGCTGTTAATCAATTGAAACTGATTGTTTTTGACAGATACCCTAGGGATAGGGTTTTTCCTGCCTAGTGAGCCCTGAGTGACATCCAGTAATGATAATGCTTTGTGAATGGGCTTTCCCAGAGAGCCGTGAGACCGGTCAAATAATGACAGCACTCTGGAGATGGTGCCTTTTAGGGGGGTCTAAACCGGGTCTGCTCCCTCCGGAGGCTACAGATCTGTGGTTTCTCTTTAGTTACTGAGGTTGGAGGCTGCTGGTTTTTAAGCTTACTTCAGAGTTGGAGAAAGGGATGTAGTCAACCCAATTAAAATGCTGTAAAATCAGCTGTTCTAACTAAGGTTCAGCAGTTCTCCCAGGATCATGCCTTAGACTGTTGTATGCTCTTGGTTAATTTCCACAAAGTTGATTTTGAAAATTAGGCCAACATGTTCATTGTTTTTATGGATGAGAGCAGTTCCACAGGTCTTCACTCGACGATTCTGTAAGTTCCTCTCTCTCCCCATGTGAATAAATTTTAATGAGTGATAAAAACCCCTCATTACATACAGCCATTTTCCTGTTTTATAAACCTGGAAACAACTGAAAGGTCATACATATGCATATATAAATATATAAAAATACATATTTCTGTTACACAATAATAGATGAACATAAAACTATAAAAGTAAGGATTTTATGTGTAGTTACCTCAGCAGGTGACAGGCCCATGGATTTGAGGAGTAGTTACTTAGGGACATGTATGTTGTATTTAAAGCCTAATGTTATTTTGGACTTTTGAGTTCATGTGTTCTTTTTATTAAAAACAACATCCAGTGTACAAGCAAAAACTCCTTTGTGGTTACCATTGCTTTCACATTAACATGTGAGATGGGGAATCTGTTATGCAAAGAGTTTCTAAAAAGGAGCTTTGACCTTCAAAGCCGCGTCAGTGCCTGGAGTAATTGCTTCGGGAGCGTATTTCTACCAACTTTGTGCGGGTCTGCCTCAGCTGGCCCAACTCCAGGACAGGACAGGGATGATTCAGAAAGGAGTGACGAGAGCTGATTCCTCTTGGAGTGAGCAGTTGGCTAATACTGCTCCTGCCTGGGTCCCTGCTGCTGTGTGCAGCGCTGTCATCCTTAGCGGAGCATTTTGCTCTCGAAGACATGAGCTGTCAGTGAGAATCTGATAGACAAAGCTGCCCCTAGAAAGATCCAACCTTGATGATATTAGCCTCTTACACAAATGTTCGAGATGTTTTAGTATAATCATGTGACTGAAGATTTGGAGGACTATCCAAAACTCTATAATCAAGACGATTTAAACATATCATGGAAGCAGGATCAGAATGGAAAGGTAACTGAAAAAAATGGAAAGTTAATGACAGTGTTCTTGATTGAAAGAATACTGTGTTGTAACGGAAGAATCCACTGGAGCCTTGAAAATGACCGTTTTGTTGAAAAGCTCTTTTGAGAGAGAGCATCAGTATAGTCAAACAATTCTTGGTGAACTTTTTTATGTGTTGAATCCATAGAAAATGGTATTTGGACGGTTTGCTGGGTGAAATACATAGCAAGACTGCTCATGGCCCAGGAGACTGATGAGTCTACTGGCTTTGGCCACAATCACCAAGCCAAACTTGGTTTGCCGGTTGTGAAGGATTGCATTTGACTTCCAGGTTTACTTCTTATTTGCACTTTGGCCAGTTATATTATTTTTTGATCCTTAACTTACCTGTATGAACTATGGGGATAAAAATGCTTTGTGTATTGAGTTTGTATTAATAGAATGCAAAAATTACCCTCTGCTTTCTTGAATTCTTAAATTAAAAAATAACATCTGAATATTGGCCAAAGTGAGAGCAAATGTCATTTGTACAGATTTTAACTGGTATGTTTTACTATCACCTGGATTTTGAAGGCTAGTGGATAGTGTTTGTTGGAAGTTTATATTTACACTTTTATAGAATTGTGTAGCTGTATTTACTGCATTTATCAGTTAGGAGGTAAGAACACCTGCTGTATATGTATCTTATGCTAGCTATTCTGGAAGATATAAAAGAAGCACAAAATTGGATCCCACTCTCGTGGATTTTGTAGTGTGTAGGGTATAGCTTTGATGCGAATTGTTAATGACAGAGCAATGTCATTTACAGAGAATAATATGCAGAAAGTAAATGCAAAAAGAACTTGAAGAAGTGAAAGCTCCATGTGGCTTAGTGTCTTGCACTCTGTAGGATGTGAGGAGGCTCTGTGTAAACTAATTGAGACTCCCATGAAAGGCTTGATGGAGTCTGAAGCATCACATGGAAAGAATGGGGAAGTTTGGCTTTTCAGAGCGAAAGGGGGGAAGCGTTTCAATAGTTTCCCTTCCCAAGCAATTCACTTGGAAGTACAATAGTCATTTCTGAAGAGGCAAGGACTAAGTTTCAGAAAAGGAAATTTCTCCTCTGCTATTATAAAGTTTGAGTGTTTCTATTATGATTTTATGACTTCCCATCTGTGGTAGATGTTTTATTGAAATTATTTGGATGTTGTCATCAAGCTGTGACAATGATGTTTTAAAGGTCACATGCAAAACACAATTAAATTTTCTGAGTGAAATAAGAATATGCATTGTGAAGGCAAATAATTTGAAGTAATTTTTTTAATGTGGGCATTTCATGATGACATTTTGAGGTGTTTAAATAAATCACAATGTTGTTTTTCTCCTTGATTGCAATTTTCTCTTCACTATTTGTGTAGCTTAAAAATAGAAACCTGTGTGCTTAAGTTTCAATGTTATTGAGCCTATTAGTTAATGTGAACTTTATCCTAAACTCAACAGTAGATTCTGTTATATCTGTGTGGAAACTTACTCAGATTATTTTTGCTTTTATGTAAGTAAATGTTGGTTTATTATAAATTAGATAAGCCAACATTTCTGTACTTCCATTTCTCATTAGCTTACTCATTGGATTTCTAAGCTTCCTTTAATTTAAAATTTTGTGATTTAATTTTACTCCCTGTCCCTGCCTCCCAACCCCCATTAAAGTAATAAATGACTGCTTCATTTAAAGTTTAGAAGCTACTTCTGGAAAACTTAGCTATTCTTGCCTGTCTCAATAATTTGGATATTGAAACCATTTGACAGCATTTTCTATTTGATATGTAGTACTGACTTGTAAATGCCACCAAAAAACAAGTGTTTTGGCTCTAATTTAGAGGGATTGGTGGCAGTGTAATTAAGGACTTAAATAATCAAAAGCTTCTTTGCTTTTTTTTTAAAAAAGATTTATTTATTTCACTTGAAAGTCACAGTTACACAGAGAGAGAGAGGAAAGGCAGAGAGAGAGAGAGGTCTTCTATTTGCTCATTCACTCCCCAATTGGCTGGAACAGCCAGAGCTGTGCCAATCTGAAGCCAAAAGCTTCTTCCAGGTCTCCCACATGGGTGCGGGGGCCCAAGGGCTTGGGCCATCTTCTGCTCTCTCAGGCCATAGCAGAGAGCTGGATAGGAAGTGGAGCACCCGGGACTTGAACCGGTGCCCATATGGGATGCGGGCACTGCAGGCTGCGGCTTTACCCATTACGCCACAGCGCCGATCCTGCTTCTTTGCTTCAATGATGAAGATGACAGATGATACCTACCTGACATAGAGAAATGCAAGCAGAACGAAGAGCGGAGGCTGCACTTCATAGTAGTTTTTCACTTAAATAGCCCTGTACTGACTGCCTGTTAAGACAGTTTGTTTCTGTTGCCCACTTGTGTGAGCTCCTGAGAGAGTGGGTCCTACACCCCCTAGGTGGTACTGGAGTAGTGTATGTCCAAGTTGCATGAAAGGGATAGGAGAGGTTGACATCTCTATCTATATAAAACCTAAAGCTCCAAACATTAGATTCCTTCTAGCATATGACTTTTCCATTATTGTTGTATTGTCACTGATTTGCAGTAAATTACATTTTTTCTACATGGTTTATTACTTTCGCTATGGTTGATAAATAAGTAAATTTACTGCCACATGATACATAATAATAACAGATTATTTTTAATCAGATTTTTTGACCTTTTTTTTTTTTTTTGTTCACCTGAACAACAGTCTGCCCTTAGGCTTGACATTATTTTGGGGGTACAAGAATATTCCACGGAAAAGGAGTTTTGAAGTATTTAATAATTTCAAACATTTCCAAACTGATTTTGAAAGCTTCTCTGGGCTGAAAGCCAGTTGATTCATGTTGGAGTTTTTACATGACTGAGGTCAATTACTTTAGAACTTTAACAACTGCAGCTTGGGTAAATGGTCCAATTCTGTCCAGTGGTACAATATGGGATCCTTTTAAATGCTGCTGTAATTGATATTTTAACAAATGTGTTTTGATTGGATAAGAATATAAAAGCTATTTTGGAATATTTTCAAAGGAATGAAGTTTTAAGTAATATAACTTGTTAATTTTGTACTCTGTAATGTATGTAACAAGATTGAGGTTTATATTAAGTAAATGAAAGTATTGAGTTGAGACTTAAAAAAAAAGAATTGCCTGTGTTTAAAACGATTATAAACAAAACAGCTGGATTCTAGGACTTGAGCTGGTTGCTGGCTGGTGTGGGCTCTGCTCATGGCCTGTCTACAGCAGCCTTCAGGACTGGGCCAGCCTCGAGTTTCTTTTCTTTTCTTTTCTTTTTTTTTTTTATTTTTTGACAGGCAGAGTGGACAGTGAGAGAGAGAGAGACAGAGAGAAAGGTCTTCCTTTGCCGTTGGTTCACCCTCCAATGGCTGCCGCGGCCAGCGCGCTGCGGCCGGCGTACCGCGCTGATCAGCTTAATCCAACAGCTGCTGGTCCAACTTCCTTGTTCATGAAACTTTCCTTGGTCTTGGAACACTTCACAAAAGAACAAAATATGGCATATTGGTGTTGAGGGGAAGGGTAATTGGGCTTTAAATTTGGATCTGATTTGTCCAGAGAATTCAGAGCCTTATCACTGGACACAGCAGCAGTGATTTCAGCCAGTAAATGCCTGCATTTTTGTTTTATCTTGAATATAGTATGTCAAAATGTTTGACTTCATCCACCTCTACAGGTGTGCATGCTTTCCAGCTCCCCACAATCTCCATCTCCTTCATTTCCTAAGGGACTGTTGTTCCTGTCTCTGGCCTAGAAGCTTTTGAAGTCGCCCTGCTGGGTTGGAGTATAGACAGGGCAGGATTGTGAGCCGGAGGTGCATCCTCAGGTCGGCTAATAGGAAACCGTATGTTGGCAACCCTGTGCAGGGCTGACAGAGCAGTCGCCAGTAGAGACAAGTACTAGCACCAGTCATCTTAATTTTATGTTATTACCTTCTGTGGGGAGCAACTCGGACTAGACTAAGTTACTGGAATTAAGACTTATGCTATGCATCTGCTCTCCCACAATATGGCGCTGGGAGAGGAGTAAACAACTTCTACACAGCTGCCTCCAGTTCGACCAGTAACCTACAGGAGCTGATCCTGCTCCTGATTGGAGGAGAGCAGCGTACTCGGCGTGTGGGTAGCAGAGTTGGGATTGGTGGAAGAGGACTATAAAGGAGGAGAGAGACAACATGCACCAGGAACATCTAAGGGGAACATCTGAGGGAACACCTGTGCAGCCCCCGAGAGAGCCGGCCGGCGGTGTGCCGCTCCCCTGCGGAAGTGGGGAAAGTGGCAGGGGGAACTGCCCTTCCACGGAGGTGGAAGGATCGGCAGCCAACCCGGGAAGAACCAGCAGCAAACCCGGGGAGGGCCGAGCAGACAAAAGAACAGCGCAGGGTCCTGTGTCGTTCCTCCGCGAAGAGGGGGGGCGACAACCTTCTTCCTCAGTGTAGTTGAGTTTCACTTTTTAAAATAACATTTGTTTACTTGAGAGGCAGATTTAGAGACATAGATAGATAGATAGATATTTAATCTGCTGTTTGACTCTCCAAATGGCTGCAGTAGCCAGGGTTGGGCCATGTGGAAGCCAGGATCATCTTTCTGGTCTCCTATGTGGGTGCAGGGGCCTAGGAAATTGAGCTATCTGCTCTTTCCCAGGCGCATTAGCAGGGAACTAGATCAGAAATGGAGCAGCTGAGACTTAATTTTTAAAACAAACTCTAGAACAGGATAGTCTAGCAGTTAATCCAGATGACTTTTGTTCTCATTTGAAAGCAGATGCCTTGTAATATGAACTCAGTTACCACTCACCTTACCTTTCCTGGCATAGAATTTGGATGTGTGTTATGTCAGACTCTTGACTTTCCAGATAGTTCAGGTGGTATAAATAGCCTCAGAGTTTTATTTCGGTGGCAAGTATATTTCTCTGTCTTTGTGGAGTGATTACCTGTATCTGCTGGGATCTTGCTGGTTTGTTGATTCCTCCCTTGTTGCACTGACTTGGTATAATGTTTTCAAGATCAGGCACTTGGGAATCAGACAGTTCTCAAGTCTTATCTCTTCCTTCAACTGTTGGTCAGTTCTTGAGTCTACATGAACTCTGGCTTCTTGTTTTGAAGATTCTTCTTGGGTTAAGTGAAACATCACACTGGAAGACCTTAACTTTACCACCCAGACTAGGGCACTCAAAAAGATAAGCAAGCTGTTGATTTTTGGATGCATTTGAGAAGAGTGAATACTTAGAGAAAATTTATTTCATAAATTTGAATGGTATTTCTGTAACACAAGCAGTTTGTACTAAAACAGAAAGTACCCTATTCTAATTTTGTCCTCTTTGTGGATTTGATTGAGGAAAATGCAGAGCTTGTGGGTCACAGAGACTTGATTGTCAGTGAGATTATGGATACTAGGGATGAGGGCTAAGATCAATATTCCACCCAAGATTGCTCTCTTTTGTGCATGCATGTATGCTGTTTCTCTCTCTGTCTCTCTATCTCTCTCTCTGAATACTAGGCAGGAAAAAAAAAAAAAAAACAAAGGCAAGAAGTGCTGAGCTGCACTGATGATGCTTGAAATGAAAGAAGTCCCTGTGAACCGTTAGCCTCCTGCTTCACAGCCTACTCAGAATTCACTGGACTTCCAGGAACTTCATAATAAAAATTACATGGATCACATCAGGAGTTTTCAAAGTAATCTTTGCTGAGAGCCATTATTAAATGTTTGTTCTTTCAGTGACTGAAAACAAAGCTTTTGTGAGCTCTCCCGCGTGATGCTAAGCTTCATGGAACTTGCGTTCTGCTAAGTGATGATATTTTGTGGCTAGTGACTAGAGTGATTGCTCTCAGTAACCTGCGTAAATACCTGGAATTAAAAGATAGGAATGGGGTGGAGACGTTGTAGTGCAAAAGGTTAAGCCACCGTTTGGGATATCTGCATCCTGTATCAAGGTGCCAGTTGGAATCCTGGCTGTTCTGCTCCATTTAGCTTCCTGCTAATGCTTTCTCAGAGGCAGCTGATCATGACTGAAGTACTTGGCCCCTGACACCCATGTGGGAGACTGGGATGGAGTTCTCGGCTCCTGGTTCTTGTCTGACCCAATTCTAGCTTTTGGAGACTTTGAAGATTCAACCAGTGACGAAAGATCTCTGTGTCCTTCAAGTATGTGAAAGTTTACATTAAAAAAAAAAAGATACGAATGAATGAACTAATAAATGAAGGATTGAATAAGTATATTCTTACATATCTGGAAATAGATTTATCTCAGTGTGTGACATTGGACAGGAAGCTCATTTATTACATTAGGCTTATTTATAGGAAACCAACATTTTCTTAGTGACTTGTATTATATCGTAAACTCCTAAGTGAGTATCATAAGTTGAAAATGAAGCCCTGTATTTTGGCAATTATATAGTTGAATATTAAATGTCAGACATTATTCTAGGAATTAGGTATACAAGGTTAAATAAAAATTTATCATTCCCTTCCACGAGTTCCCATTTTTATGACAAAGTCTTGAGAACTAAATCCTTTACCTCCTACCTGCTGAGCAGCTGTCATGGGTCAGGCAGTATACCAGGCTCTGGAGAGAAACACGGATCGCACAGTCCCTGGGAAATATTACGTGGGACAGTGTTATCGGCAGGGGCTGGAGATACAGGCAGGGCCACGAAGAACCAGGTAGACCAGCGTCATGTGACAGCATGGAAAACATCAAAGTTCATTCTTCTGTTTTGGCTCAGAGGAATCGACTTTATGAGTAAAATGCTGTTTTTCTTCTATATTAGTACTAAACAGTTCTTTCTGTTGATCAAGAAGGCATCACACCCCTGCCTTCCCTTCACATGCATTCTTGTCTTTAATTATAAGCACTGGTTTCACTAATTTTGTTTTTAAAGATTTTATTTGAGAGGTAGAGTTAACAGACAGGGAGAGACAGAAAGGTCTTCCATCTGCTGGTTCATTCCCTAAATGTCTTAAACAGTTGGAGCTGAGTCTATCCAAAGGCAGGAGTATCTTACAGATCTCCCACATGAGTGCAGTGGCCCAAGCACTTGGACCATCTTCCACTGCTTTTCTAGGCCATAAGCAGAGAGCTAGGGGCACCCGGTACATGAACTGGCGCCCATATGAGATGCTGATGCCACAGGCGGAGGCTTAGCCTACTACATCACAGGGCTGGCCTCTGAATTTTTTTTTTTTTAATTTAGATGATGATTATTAGTTCTGAGTAAGTTTTTAGCAAAATTCCATACAGCATGCCATTTGACAGATTTCTGAAAACATAATATTTAAGTAATATATTTGAGTATCTCATTGATCTTGTTTTTCAAGGATGTTTTTAGCAGATGGCTTTTGCTTCCTGTGTGTTGAAGTGATCATTTCCTTTTAGGTAGTTGTTTATATAAATTTATTGATTTCACGTGGTTTTAAATTGTTTACTTTTGATATGTTAGTACCATAGATACTTTGTGTGTGAACCACAAGTTTCTCTGTAGTCTATGTTTTAAAATCCTGCTTTGAAAACTTTATTTGCTTTTGTATATTCAACTATATTCACTAATGTTTGGTAATAATGCTGCATTATAAAGTAGAAATGCTATTTACCAAAGGCATGCAATGTTTAGCAATTTGTTGTTTTGAAAGAATTAAGCAATGCGGATGTACAGTTCCTGTTGCATTTTAAAGACCTAACTTGTTAATTAGCTTCAGTGATTCTGTTAGTTTTGTTGACAGTTGGTGGCCCATGGCTGGCCTGTCAGGCTGCTGAAATGAAACATGGAAGAATGGCATTACCCTGGTTAGTTTCTTCCCTCCCCACCCTTGAGATAAATACAAACAAATGAACAAAAGGCACATAACCTATGCCAACACTTTGGCTTTTGATTAACATAGGTCTTCTTCAATTTCAGGTTTCCACTCTTTTGCATCAACTAGATTTCTGTGATATTCACATCCTTTATCACCCTTTCCCTTATGATGATCTGTTTCAAGATTTTTTTTTTTTTGTGATGCCTTTGAGGCCATTTGTTAACTGGGCACAGATGACCATCTGACAGAATGCTACTATGTCTACTATCTTATGCACAGTCAGTTTGCATTGCTGTGCTTCTGTGCCCACCACTGCTTTTCAGATGTCTGTTGTGGGAGAAGCTTTGAGGTGTCAGCACTCCTGCTTTCACCAAACTACATAAATTACAGAATTATTTCATAAATGTGCACTCAGTATAGTTTGTTTGGCTCCACAGTCCATTAGGATGAAGTAAGTGAATTGAAAATGGAGGAGAGAGGTAAAAAGGGGGGAGGAGTGCATGTAGGCAGACTTCCTCAGACTGTAGCAAGAGACAAGAGTATCACAGTTAAGCCTTGGGCAACTGTTGCCCCAGACAAAGAGGTTAAGGGGAGAGCCATGCTTTGTATGTAACTGGGGTGGAGGAAAACAAAATAGGGAATTGGATCTTGGGTGTTATGTATATGTTGGTAAGACTCTGTGTGGAAATCTAGCAGCATTTACGTGAATGGAGATAGATATGTGATAGGATGTACATGTGAAAGTCACAATATAGAGGCAGTTGGAATAGAAGACTGTTAACTGAGAGCCCATTAGCTACTGTGATAAGCACTTTACCAACCTGCTGTCTGCCTGAGTTTCCTCCTCTGCTAAAAAAATATGAAAAATAGGATTCTTGAGAGGATTAAATGAATATATGTAATGTGCTCAGTAGTATCTGGCACATAAGTAATATTTAAATGTTATCTTCATCATTGTCATCATCACAATTTAATATCCCTTTGGAGACAGGCATTATTAAATATGCTTTTTGGAACAGGAAGACACCGCTTGAGAAATTTAACCGCTCTATCAGAGGTCATGGAATTGTTGCATTGCAAATTCAGAATTTGAACTCAGGTCAAACCATACTCTTAACTTTTCATGTCTCATCTTCCTTTGTGTAAAATAAGCTCTGCATGATGCAGAGGAAAAAGGACAAACTACCGAAATACGGTATTAAATGTATAATGCTCTTTCAGAACATGTAAAGATAGGGCTTTGCTGGCAGTCATCATTAAGGGAAAGAAAGTATTTCGGAAAGAATGAGGCTTGTGTTTGGAGTACTGGGGAAGAACAAAAGAGGAAGAAGGGACCATCCGTGTAGGGCAAAGCAGAGTCAGAGGGGGAATCATGTTGTTTCTCCATTTAGGGACAGAAACTTCAAAAAGTACCTGTCTGTAGATGGTGTTGGGTATTCCCAGGAGATCAGGGAGCCTGGCACCTAAGAAAAGGCGTTGAAGAAATGGGAGCATATGGCTCAATGACACACATGAAGCAGGAGCTAAAAATTGGAACTTAGGTTATTTCTGTGTTTTTTTTCACCCCCTTTTTCTGATTCATAGGTTTTGCTAATAGAGTATTCCAGTAGCAGTGTTTGACATTTGTCAGCTTAATTAGAGATCCAGTTGCAAGACTCAGCTATCTTACACATCTGTGATGCTTCTTGGCAAAACTGAAATGCAGTAGATTCATTGCCTTGAAATGGTGACAACTGTAGTGATGCTAACCTGCAAACACTCTTTAGTACAGTGGTTTCCCTTACCCATGCTAATTCTTCTCATTTTCTGGTGTTCTTCTTGTATACTCTCTCCAGAGTTAACCAATTGTGAGCTGATCTGACTCTCTTGAGAGCAACAGACTGTGACCTCTGGGGTTTGACTGATTACTGTCTGATAGCTCGATGAGGGCTGGAGCTCTACTCAGCAGGTGTGAACTCCTGGCTTCATGGAGCTTTCCATTGATAAAATTTATAAAATTCTGACACAGTGTGATGATGGACATAATTATTGTATTTCTGCTTTTTTAATAAAAGATTTTATTTGAAAGGCAGTTAGAGAGTGGGAGAGAGATTTAGAGAGAGAGCTTCTATCCACTGGTGCACTCCAGAAGTGGCCACAAAGGTTGGGGCTGGGCCAAGGCAAATGCAGGAACCAGGAACTCCATCGGGGTCTCCCATAGGGGTGGCAGGAGCTCACGCACTCGAGCCCTCTTCCACTGCCTTCCCAAGCGCGCTGGCCAGGAGCTGGGTTGGAAATGGAGCAGCCAGGATTTGAAGCAGTTCTCTAGTGTGGGGTGCCAGCATCACAGGCAGCAGCTTAAGCTGCTGCGCCACAATGCTTGCCCCTATTGTTTTGCTTTTAAATTAACAAAAAAAATTAGAAAATGGACTAATCAAATTGTCATTAAGTTTATTTTTTCTTATGTAATAAGCCTGACTTCTCTGCCATTTTCACTGTAAGTGTGCACGTGTGGGTGTGAGGCAATGGTGGGTGAATGGGGGCTTTACTGTACCTCACTCAGGATCCTGGACAGGACAGCAGAGTGGATCCCCAGACCTGTAACCCAGCCTTACTGAGCTTCCTGAGGTTTTTTACTTGAGGATTTCCAGGCACTTTTCCTATTACAAGATGGCATAGCATGAGTATCTGCAACCTCGAAACTCACCTTATGAATGGGTAACTTTCAGCTCTTTGATCTAAAAGGCAAAGGATAGATAAGGGTTGGGATGGGATGAAGTTTCAAATGAACCCCAAATGGTGAGATTCCTGGTGGCCATAATATTCCTGTAGCAACTATATTTTGTGAACCTGCTGTTTTTACTGAGTACTTTAGGAATTGCAGGGATGAGTAAAGCAGAGTTCATAGCCTGGAAAAGTTGCTGCCTGATCCAGCTAGATGACCTCTGTGCAGTCGAGAGCTAAAGAGTGGTGTGAAGCCAGTGAGAATGAGTGGTGGTGGACATGAAGTTCTCAGAGGTGTCCTTAGGAAGAAGAGATTGTTCTAAGTGGGAGTTGCTGTGTAGCATAGAAGTTCACAAAATAATCCTGGATTTACAAAATGTAAAGAGATATGATTTCACTGGAAGAAAGAGAAAGAAGACATTCCCAGCAAAGACTGAGAGAAGGCATGTTTAAGGAGCATGTTTCCAGTTTAGATGGAAAGAATGAAAGTAAAAATAAATGGAACCTCATGTGGACAATTAATAAATATTTTTAACTTTTATTTAGTAAATATAAATTTTCAAAGTACAGTTTATGGATTACAGTGGCTTTTCCCCCCCATAACTTCCCTCCACGTGCACCCCTTCCATCTCCCGCTCCCTCTCCCATTCCATTCACCATCAAGATTCATGTTCAATTATCTTTATATACAGAAGATCAATTTAGTATATATTAAGTAAAGATTTCATCATTTTGCACCCACACAGAACATAAAGTATAAAATACTGTTTCAGTACTAGTTATAGCATTAATTCACATTAAACAACACATTAAGGACAAAGATCCTACGTGAGGAGTAAGCACACAGTGACTCCTGTTGTTGACTTAACAATTTGACACACTTGTTTATGGTGTCAGTAATCACCCGAGGCTCTAGTCATGAGTTGCTAAGGCTATGGAAGCCTTTTGAGTTTGCCTACTTTGATCTTATTTCGACAAGGTCATAGTCAAAGTGGAAGTTCTCTCCTCCCTTCAGAGAAAGGTACCTCCTCCTTTGATGGCCCGTTCTTTCTACTGGGATCTCACTCTCTCACTCGCAGAGATCTTTCATTTAGGTTTCCCCCCCCCCCCCCAGAGTGTCTTGGCTTTCCATGCCTAAAATACTCTCATGGGCTCTTCAGCCATATCCAAATGCCTGAAGGGCTGATTCTGAGGCCAGAGTACTGTTTAGGACATCTGCCATTCTATGAGTCTGCTGTGTATCCCACTTCCATGATGGATCATTCTCTCCCTTTTTGATTCTATCAGTTAGTATTAGCAGACACTAGTCTTGTTTGTGTGATCCCTTTGACTCTTAGACCTATCAGTGTGATCAACTGTGAACTGAAATTAATCACGTGGACTAGTGAGATGGCATTGGTACATGCCACCTTGATGGGATTGTACTGGAATCCCCTGGCACGTTTCTAACTCCACCATTTGGGGCAAGTCCGACTGAGCATGTCCCAAATTGTACCTCTCCTCCCTCTCTTATTCCCACTCTTATATTTAACAGAGATCACTTTTCAGTTAAATGTAAACACCTAAGAATAATTGTGTGTTAATTACAGAGTTCATCCAATAGTATTAAGTAGAACAAAAAAATACTAAAAGGGATAAATTTATAAGGTTCACAGTTAAAAAATTTAAAGGCATCAAGAGTAAAAAGTCCCTTTCCCATGTATACAGAAATTTGATTATCATTTCTCCTCTCATTTTTCCAGAGTGGTGTCAAACTGTCCATATTCTGTATCCTGCCTTTTTTTTTTTTTTTTTAAAAGACTTCATTTATTTGAGAGGTAGAGCCACAGACAGAGAGATAGAGAGAAAGGTCTTCCATTCGCTGGTTCACTCTCAGATGGCCGTGACTGCCCAAGCTGAGCTGATCCAAAGCCAGGAGCTTCTTCCAGGTCTCTCACATGAGTACAGAGACCCAAGCACTTGGACCAACTTCTGCCTTCCCAGGCCGCAGCAGAGAGCTGAATCAGAAGAGAAGCAGCCGGGATAACACCGAAGCTCATATGGGATTGCCAGGGCCACAGGCAGAGGCTTAGCCAACTATGTCACAGTGCCAGCCCAGCCTGCCTTTTTTTTTTTTCACTTAGAGATGGCTTAATAGTCAACATTTAACCATTGCATAGGTAGCATCTTTATTCTTCTCTTAAAAGATACTGCCAAGTGTGCTCTTCTATGGCTATACCATAATTTCTTTTTTTTTTTTTTTACAGGCAGAGTGGACAGTGAGAGAGAGAGACAGGGAGAAAGGTCTTCCTTTGCCATTGGTTCACCCTCCAATGGCCGCCGCGGCCAGTGCGCTGCGGCCGGCGCACCGCGCTGATCCGATGGCAGGAGCCAGGTGCTTTTCCTGGTCTCCCATGGGGTGCAGAGCCCAAGCACTTGGGCCATCCTCCACTGCACTCCCTGGCCACAGCAGAGAGCTGGCCTAGAAGAGGGGCACCGGGACAGAATCCGGCGCCCCGACCGGGACTAGAACCCGGTGTGCCGGCGCCGCAAGATGGAGGATTAGCCTAGTGAGCCGCGGCGCCGGCTATACCATAATTTCTTTAACCATTCTCTTCTTGATGGACATTAGAATCTTTTGCTGCCATGCAAAATGCTGTAATGAATAATCTTATACATCTGTCATTTCTTACATGTGCAAGTAAATTCCTAGAGCATCTAGATTAAAAGTTAGGTGAAGTTACGAATTTGAAAGGAGTAACCAGATGGTCTTCTGTAGAGACTGAAAGTGGATCAAAGCCTTTTAATTCCAAGCCAGTGTCTGTTCTATGCTGCCTGCTATAAACTGCCAATTATGAATTTATTTATGTTAATAAGTAATCCATGCCTGGGGGATTTAAGGAATGTGACCTTCCTAAATGCATATTATTTTTAATCACTGTGCTTTCGACCTAATGCCCAGCTGAGATCAGGTCCTCTGATATATGCTTACTGCAAATCTATTGTTTTATTCTGGGGAAACAGTAGGGAACAAGAGGTCCCTGCTGTCTTGGAGCTTACATGCTAGTGAATGCATTAGATAATTCCAGGGAGTGATGAATACTATGAAGATAAGAAATACAGTAATGTGATTGCAATTTGATGAAGAGCAGGCTATTTAAAAATAGCAGACTGGCCACAGAAGGCCCCCTTGAAGAAGAGGTAGTAGGATTTCAACTGGAACTGAATGCTGTAAAGATCTTGGGTTAAGGTAGCAGGCGTAGCAATTACCAATGAATTTGAAATAAGTAAGCCTAGGGTTTCAGGGTACAAAAATGGGTGGAAGTAGCAAAGGGACACATGGTGAGCCAAGGGGAACAGGATGTACTCAGTTGCTGGAGATGAGAAGAGTGGCAGGATTTTAAGTAGGGAAGTGATATGATTTGTCTGTTAAAGGGATAGCGTGGCCTGCTAGGTGGAAAATGGATTGGGAAGTCGCATGGGATAAAATGGTGGGACATACTAGGAGTTTGTTGCTGGAGTCCAGGCAAGGGTTGTGCCAGGTTGGGCTGGAGTGGCAGCGGAAACAGAGATTTGGGAAGATGTTTTTGTGCAGGTAGAATCACCAGTGTACTCTGATGCGTTAGAAGCAATGGGTAGAAAAGAATTATGGAGGACTCCTGGATTTTTGTGTTGAGCAAGATGGAGATAGAAGCAGGAAGAACAATGGAGAATGCCAGTGGAGGTACATGCTTGGCTTTTCCCCAGGGAGTGGGGGAGGGGGCAGTGCTGGGTTTGGAGTCGGGGCACTCGGACCCTGCCCTGCACTGTGGCACTGTTGAGTCCTAGCTCGGTGGAAATATCACCCAGGTATAATGGGAAGGCTCCAGAGTCTGCAGAATGTTTCTTATTTTACAAATTTTTCTTCTGCATAAATGTATATCTGTAGATTTTTCCTTCTTCATAAAAATGATTGAAGTTTGCAGATTTATGGATCTGAGAAAGTAATACCTTATATTTTTGTGAAACTGTTTTGTGGTGTAATTCACATACCATGAATTTACCATTTTGAACTGCATGATTCAGTGATTCTGTTTTTTTATTTTTTTTTATTTTTTAACAGGCAGAGTTAGACAGTGAGAGAGAGACAGAGAGAAAGGTCTTCCTTTTTCCGTTGGTTCACCCCCCAAGTGGCCACTATGGCCACCGGCTGGCACGCTATGCCAATCCGAAGCCAGGAGCCAGGTGCTTCTCCTGGTCTCCCATGCGGGTGCAGGGCCCAAGCACTTGGGCCATCCTCCACTGCACTCCCGGGCCACAGCAGAGAGCTGGCCTGGAAGAGGAGCAACCGGGACAGAACCGGCACCCTGACCGGGACTAGAACCCGGGGTGCCAGCGCTGCAGGTGGAGGATTAGCCTATTGAGCCATGGCACTAGCCTGTTTCTTTTTTTTAAGTGTGTCTATAAGGTTGTACAACCATAACCACTAGCCATTTCCATCGCTCTGGAGTATATGGGTGCACTTTAAAAAGTTAATGGAAAGATGTAATTAAAAGACAAGTTTATTTTGGTGCAAAAAATTGAAATCCATTCATAGTTTGTTGTTACACATTTTCCGTGAACTTTTTGATCACTCCTCTTATATGTAGGAGTGGAATTTCTGCTACCTTTAGTTATTTTTTGAGATTATGTAGAACTTCACCATTTAAAAGTGATTTACATTCTTGTATTCCTCACAATAACAGACTAAGAAAGGAAACAAAGTCCAAAAGATTAGATCAGCTAGAGTAAAACCTGCATGTGTTACAAAAATACACAAAAATGAGGTTTATTGGTACAGTTTAAAATAGGGCAGAACTGGAAATTTAAATATCTGTCGGGAGAAGTAAAAGTCATACTGCTTATATTATGGAAGACTATTGTAGCTGTGTGTGTAGTAGTTAAATCTAAATATATGTAATCTCAATGGGTAGGTATAAAACCATAAGTAATTATAAGTGAAAAAATGAGTTTCAGGATCACCTTTATGTTAAGAAAACCATGAAGTAATACTATGCATATATTCCTTATGGCTGTGAGCTCATATTTATATACCCACGCATAAGGGTAAACGAGGGATGTAGGGCACCCACCAGTCTGTGACAGTAATTGTTGTGCATCCCTACTCCTGAGCTTGAAAATCCCTGTTATTCCTCCTTAAAATAAATTTGCAAATTACTTTGAGATAAGGCTGTATATATTTCTTGGGGCTGGTGCTGAGGTGTGGTAGGTTAGGCCTCTGCCTGTAGTGCCGGCATCCCATATGGGTGCCAGTTCAAGTCGTGACTGCTCCACTTCTAATCCAGTTCTCTGTTAATGGCCTGAGAAAGCAGTGGAAAATGGCCCAAATGCTTGGGCCCTGCACCCACGTGGGATACCTGGAAGAAGCTCCTGGCTTTGGGTCGGCTGTGTTCGAGCTGTTGTGGCCATTTGTGGGGAGAACCAGTGGATGGAAGACTTCTCTCTCTCTCTTTTCTCCCTCTGTCTGTAACTCTACCTATCAAATAAATAAATAAATATTAAAAAAAAAAACTGTTTAGCAATGCTTTATTCAGTGTTTGGTCTCCATTGTTTATCATATAAATGAAAACATGTTTTTGAATGTCTAACTGAATGAATGCTTAGGCCACTTAAATTTGGGAAACAAGAGAAGGTGAGGCTGACACGTGGGTAAGTTATTCGTCCCCTTTCTGCTCATTGTCTGTAGTTCATGCCTTCAGATTCTGTTCGTATTGTCATAGTATGAGGCCTGCAATTACAAGAGCGTTTCTGAGTGACACAACATGCTAATAAAGCAGATGGTGTGTGCAAATAAGCAGGATAAAAGATGTCGTTGCCGCAAAAGTCACTGCTGTCTCCTTTAAAGGAAAGAGTATTTTATGATTTCTCAGATTTTATCTTCATTGTCAAGGTAATGATTACGGATCATATAAATCTTTATGGCTTTGTTGTATCAAGTTTCAAATTACACAGCTTAGACAGGTAGTTGTAGAAAGAAAGATGTCTGTGATCAGACTTGGGAGGTAGTATTCCTGAAATGTTTGCCTCTTGGTATAGTGTTGAGATTTTTTGTTTCTGTAGTGGAGAACTCTGCTCCTTCATTGGGCCCTCCCTCCTGTCTATAAATTTGCTCCCATGGGAGAAAGAATGGCAAATTGTAAATTTCAAAGCTTGACGTTAAGATGAGTGAAGTCGCTGTATTTCCACGCAGCTCCTCTGTGTTCTTTATTTCTCTGTGTGCCTCATTGGTAGTAAGAAAGTTGCCAGCTGTCCTCTGCCTGCCTGCCTGCCTGCAGTCTTCAGGCAGTAAGTGGACAGGTAAGTGTGTGCCTGGCCAGGCCTCACCTAATTCATACTAATCCTGTTTCAGTGTCGTAGCCTGGCCCTGGGTGGGCAATCACCCAGGCTTGCTCTGTGAACTTGGCCATCGTCATGTTTGGAGGCCTAAGCTGCGTTCTCCAGCATTGTTTACCAGAGCTTTTGAGGCTAATGTGTGCTCCCAAGCTTTTATTTTTTTTGAAGATTTATTTAATTTATTTATTTGAAAGTCAGAGTTACACAGAGAGAGGAGAGGCAGAGAGAGAGAGAGAGAGAGAATGAACCATCCACTGGTTCACTCCCCAACTGGCCACAACAGCCGGAGCTGCGCTGATCCAAAGCCAGGAGCCAGGAGCTTCTTCCAGGTCTGCCACGTGGGTGCAGGGGCCCAAGGACTTGGGCCATCTTCTACTGCTTTCCCAGGCCACAGCAGAGAGCTGGATGTGAAATGGAACAGCTGGGTCTTGAACTGGCACCCATATGGGTTGCTGGTGCTTCAGGCCAGGGTGTTAACTCGTTGTGCCACAGCACTGGCCCCTGCTTTTCTTTCTTTTTATTTGAATTTTTATTTATATAACTGGAACAAATTTCATGTATCTCATACATAGTTTTAGGTACATACTGATACTTCCCACCACATCCTCCCTTCCTCCCTCCCACTTCCTTTCTTATTTGTCTTTTAATCTTTGCAGTAATATACTTTTTTTTCTTTGAGAACAATTTTTATCATTAATTGGAGAAGCACCTAAGGAAACAGGCAATGGAGCTGGGCACTTAGGCTTATCTAAAACTTCTGAGGCATAAGAACGTCTTACACTAATATGAAGTATATCGTTGACAACAAGCTTTAATATTCACTCTCATGATACAACTCTTTGAGGACAGAGGTCCTACATGGGAAGTTAGTGCACAGTGATTCCTGTTAATTTAACAATTAACAATCTTAGTGATTCCTGTTGTTAAATTAACGATTAACAGTGATTACCCGAGGCTCTTGACATGAGCTGCCTAGGCTACGGGAGCCTTTTGAGTCCACAAACTGCTTAAAAAATTAGACAATGTCATAAGCAAAGTAGAAGTTCTCTCCTCCCTTCATAGAAAAGTACATCCTTCTTTGATGACCACTTCTTTTCCTGGGGTTTCACCCACAGAGAACCTTCTTGTAGGACACTTTATGCCACAGTGTCTTGGCTTTCCATTCCTGAAATGTTCTTGTGGGATTTTCAGCAAGACCAGAATGCCTTAGGAGCTGATTCAGAGGTGAGAATTTGTATGATCTATTTGTATGATCCCTTTAACACTTAATCCTATCTATATGATCACTTTAATGCTTAGTCCTATCCCTTTGATCACTTTAACATTTAAAATGGTGTTTTGTACCACCCCGCTTATGGGGATTGGGCGCCCCCGTGGCGATTTTTAAACTGTACCCTTAGAAGCAAGTTTGTAGGAATGTATGCAGAACTATTCAGCTTTAGAGTTATAAGCTTCATATTTCATGATTACCACTTTAGGAACAGGGTGATTCTTCCCTCCATATCCGCTCTCCCACCCACACTCTCCCTGCTTCTTCTTCCCTCTCTTATTCCCACCCTTAGTTTTTATTTACTAAGATCTATTTTCAAAAAACTTTCTACATATATGATTAACTCTATGTTAAGAGTTCAGGGACACTAACCCACTGTTGGTGGGAATGCAAACTGGTTAAGCCACTATGGAAGTCAGTCTGGAGATTGCTCAGAAACCTGAATATAACCCTACCGTTCGACCCAGCCATCCCACTCCTTGGAATTTACCCAAAGGAAATTAAATTGGCAAACACGAAAGCTGTCTGCACATTAATGTTTAATGCAGCTCAATTCACAATAGCTAAGACCTGGAACCAACCCAAATGCCCATCAACAGTAGACTGGATAAAGAAATTATGGGACATGTACTCTATAGAATACTATACAGCAGTCAAAAACAACGAAACCCGGTCATTTGCAACAAGATGGAGGAATCTGGAAAACATCATGCTGAGTGAACTAAGCCAGTCCCAAAGGGACAAATATCATATGTTCTCCCTGATTGGCAACAATTAACTGAGCACCAAAGGGGAAACCTGTTGAAGTGAAATGGACACTGTGAGAAACAGTGACTTGATCAGCTCTTGTCCTGACTGTTGATGTACAATGTAATACTTTATCCCTTTTAGTATTTTTTTGTGTGTGTTCTAGTACTATTGGTTGAACTCTGTAATTAACACACAATTATTCTTAGGTGTTTACATTTTAACTAAAAAGTGATCTCTGTTAAATATAAGAGTGGGAATAAGAGAGGGAGGAGAGGTACAATTTGGGACATGCTCAGTCGGACTTGCCCCAAATGGTGGGGTTAGAAACGTGCCAGGGGATTCCAGTACAATCCCATCAAGGTGGCATGTACCAATGCCATCTCACTAGTCCACGTGATCCATTTCAGTTCACAGTTGATCACACTGATAGGTCTAAGAGTCAAAGGGATCACACAAACAAGACTAGTGTCTGCTAATACTAACTGATAGAATCAAAAAGGGAGAGAATGATCCATCATGGAAGTGGGATACACAGCAGACTCATAGAATGGCAGATGTCCTAAACAGTACTCTGGCCTCAGAATCAGCCCTTCAGGCATTTGGATATGGCTGAAGAGCCCATGAGAGTATTTTAGGCATGGAAAGCCAAGATACTCTGGGGGGAAAAAAAAAAAAAAAAAACTAAATGAAAGATCTCTGCGAGTGAGATCCCAGTGGAAAGAACGGGGCCATCAAAGGAGGAGGTACCTTTCTCTGAAGGGAGGAGAGAACTTCCACTTTGACTATGACCCTGTTGGAATAAGATCGAAGTTGGCGAACTCAAAAGGCTTCCATAGCCTTGGCAACTCATGACTAGAGCCTCGGGTGATTACTGACACCATAAACAAGTGTGTCAAATTGTTAAGTCAACAACAGGAGTCACTGTGTACTTACTTCTCATGTGGGATCTGTCCTTAAAGTGTTGTTCAATGTGAAGTAATGCTATAACTAGTACTGAAACAGTATTTTACACTTCGTGTTTCTGTGTGGGTGCAAACTGATGAAATCTTTACTTAATATATGCTAAACTGATCTTCTGTATATAAAGATAATTTAAAATGAATCTTGATGTGAATGGAATGGGAGAGGGAGTGGGAGATGGGAGGGGTGCAAGTGGGAGGGAAATTATGTGGTGGGGAAAGCCATTGTAATCCATAAACTGTACTTTGGAAATTTATATTTACTAAATAAAAAAAAAGAGTTCAACAAATAGTATGGGAAAAAAAACCCTGTTCTTCAACACTCAAGACAAGGGTTGTTCAAAGTCATTGCTTATCAAAGTATCAGTTTCACTTCTACAAATTGTCTTTTAGGTGCTCTATTAAGTTATCGGAGGTCAGGGAGAACACATGGTTTTTGTCCCTTTGGGACTGCTTATTTCACTAAGTATGATGTTTTCCAGTTTCATCCATATTGTTGCAAATGTCTGTATTTTGTTCTTTAATTTTTTTTACTGCTGTGTAGTATTCCATGGTGTACATATCCCATAATTTCTTTATCCAGTCTTCAGTTGACGGGCATTTGGGTTGATCCATATCTTAGCTGTTATGAACTGAGCTGCAGTGAACATGGGGGTAAAAATAACTTTCATATGTTGATTTCATTTTCCTTGGCTAAATTCCCAGGAGCAGGATGATTGCATCATATTGTGGGTCTATATTCAGATTTCTGAGGAATATCCATACCGTCTTCCATAGTGGCTTTACCAGTTTACATTCCCACCAACAGTGGATTAGGGTACATTTTGCCCTACATCCTCACCAGCATTTGTTGTTTGTTGATTTCTGTATGAAAGTCATTCTAATGGGGTTGAGGTGAAATCTCTTTATGGTTTTGATTTGCATTTCTCTGATGGCTAGTGATCCTGAGCACTTTTTTCACGTGTCTGTTGGCCATTTGGATTTCCTCTCTTGAAGAATGCCAGTTTAAGACCTTGTCCATTTCTTAATTGGGTTGTTTGTTTTGTTGTTGTGGAGTTCTTGATCTCTTTATATATTCCAGTTATTAATCCTTTGTCAGTTGTATAGTTTGCCAAAGCTTTAATCAAACTCATGTTGTAACCCTCCTATGTCAGTTATTTGTGGTTATGCTCAGTTGGTTAGAACCAAGAAAGGTGGCACAAGTAGGCCATTCATCTTGAGACAAAGGTTTTAGTTCTTTCTAGTGGATAAAACTAGAGAAAGAGGAGAATTAGGTACAGTCTGGGCCCTGCCACCCCCAGCCCTTCCCCTGACACCATCTCCTTTCTTTCCTGGCCTTACCCGCTTTCCCTTTCCCGAGATTTCTTTCCTCCATGTCCCTTCTGTGTGCTGTTTTCTGTGGAAACCCTGCTTGCCCCTTTTTCCACTCAAGTTCTGATTCTTCAAACTTATTTGAAAATATTACCTTCTCTGACACTCTAGGCTAGGTTTGATTTTTTTCTTTTTTAGTTCTCTAATGCAAATATACCCTAAGTATACAACTAACTGCCTCTCTAGTTCCCTTTTGTGACATTTCTCATATGTAATCAAACAGTACTTTATTTTTGTTGCCTTTCTCACTTTCTTAACATTCTTCATCTTGTATTCCCAGTGTTCAGGACAGTGCCCGGCACGTGTTTGGTGCTTCATAGAGAATTTGTTGAGTGCATAAACAGTAGTGCAGACAGGGACTTACCCTGCTGAGAGAGGGCAAGTCACGGTCTGCAAGGTGCCTATTGGATCTGGCAAGTGGAAATTACTGAATATTTCAGTAGTTTGAATAGAATGTTGAGGCAGAAGTGAGGTTGTACAATATATTATATTAAAAGGCAAGACTTAATTACTCTGTCTACAACTCTGTAGCAACTTTTCTTAAGTTTTACTAATTTAGTAGACACTGTCAGATTTCACCAGATTTCCACTATAGGATAAAGGGTAAATCTGGCCGTGGTACTTGTTTTCTCAATGGGTAGAGGAAAGAACGGAATTTCCATTGCAGTCCAAATAATTGCAGCCTGTTCAGGGCATTGTGCTGCAAAAAAGCAAAGAGAAACCCAGATGGTTCTGATCTCTGTTTATCTCTGAGCCAAAAGGACAATCTTAAAATGAAAAAAAAAAAAAAAAAAAAAAAGACCAGTGGCATCCAGAAATGTATTCTTTCATCTCTCTGCTCACCAGGACTTGAAATACAACCTTAATCTTCACAGATGTTGGAAATCCTTATGTAATGGGTGTGGCTTTTGAAGACCTTTGTTGTCCAGACCTACCAGGGTGTAATGTGGGAGGTACTGTGGGCAGTGCTACACACAGTCCAGGATGTACTACTTAGGATAATTAACAATAATTGCAGATACAACATGTTGTGTAAGTTAACTGTTCTAAGCACTTTATATATATATATATATATATATATATATATATATATGTATTTACTCATTTATTCCTCAAAGCAGATTCTGTGAGTAAGGTACCTCATAACTTTCACAGATCAGGAAACTGAGGTTTGTAGTACATAGGTATGTTGCCCAAGGTGTCCAGATTGGCATTAGAATCCAGGCATCATGGCCTCAGGATCCCTGTCCTCAGGGGATCTTGGGCCGGATTGCACTTCTGTGGACACTGGACAATAAAGGCAGTGCTTAGGATTGACTGCCATCCCCTTCTCTGTTTTCACCTTCTTGCCTGAGTTTCTGTCTCTGGCACTGGAGCTCTGGTCCTTCTTTGCCTCCAGTGTGAGTGTCTAGGGAAGCATCACAGACACAAAAGCTGTGTACTCTTTCCAATGAGGTAGCTCCACAGGGGCATGACTGTTTTGGAAAGTCCCAGGCTTTCTAGACACCATAATCTGTTCTTGGGGTTCTTCTGTAGCAGGAGCTCTATTGGAGTTCAGTTAAGTTTTGAATGCTGGTCAGATGTCCCTGTTGTCCTTCATACCAGTGATCATGTGGGGGAATGTGTTCCTGGTTCCAGCAGCTGACCCCCACACACACTTTTAGAGCATAATGTGCTTTTAAGTGGATAACTACCTGTGTATGGATTAACTGCTAAGGTGCCCCATGTTCAAGAAATACACTATGCTATTAAAAGAGAATTAACAGCTTTCCCTAAAGAACAAAACTAAGCTTGCTGTGGCGTGGTATTAATCTCTGCCAAGAAGTTCCACAATCAAAAGGGCAAAATGTGGAAAAGCAAAGATAAATAAGTGAATTTGGAAAATATGCAAATCTGTCAAGAGATGTAGCAGTGACTCAGAAGAAGGTAATGATAAGAACCACATCCAGCCTCTATGATTGCGAAATGTACTACCAGATCTTTGAGTTTTTGAAGTCTTTCTCTTGTGCATAAACCTTGTTAGTGGCATATTGGAGAGCCTGACATAGTTATGTGCAAAGAAAAGAATGCCCTAGAGTGAAAATAAAATGCTATTTAATGTTCAATTTGATATCCTTTACATTTAAAAGTGTTGGTAATATTATAGCAGGATTAACAGTATTGTCATATTAACTTTGAAAATTTCACATTTTTTTGGCTTGAGGATTTTGAAAGTATTGTTTAACCTAAACGACTTGAAAAGGTTAGATGAAATAGCATTTATTTTGCACAGTTTGATGGATTGCCGGCAGCAGGGAAGAGACTTTCACAACTAAGATGTTTTTAACACCCTATGATCTTCATTTTGCATTTTTCCTTTCTCATTAATTTTTCTCTCAGAGCAGTAATCCTTTTACTGTACATAGAAGAGATGTTTAAGTACCTAGGTGCTAATGAACTCCTCCTGCCCATTTTATATCCTCTGTCTGCTTTATCATAGCTCTAATGCCTTGCTTATATTTGGGGGAGGAGAGCTAAGGGGGAAAATTTCTTTTGATTTTGCAGTTTACTGTGTGTGTTACAGAGCTTGGTGAGAAGAGTTACAGCAAGTTGTTGTTTTAGAGAAAGTGAATGTTGTGTCAGTATATTTCTTTTAACATAAAGAGAATCTTTTTGGAGGAATTCACCACATCCCCGGAATGCTTCCTTTTAAATCATGCAGTTCCTGCGTTGTTTTGCTGTTTTGTGGCTTTAGTGCTTTCTGCAGGAGGGAAGGTAAAGGAGAGCTCTTTATTAGGATCGTTTCACAACAGATCTGGTTTTTCACTCTCCCAACTCTAGATATCAGTGTCGCTAAATACGTGTGCTGTTTACAAGCACCATAGATTTTGAAACTGCATTTTATATATTGCTCCTTTCTAACAGAAAAACTCTTGGCTTAAATATTCTATGAATAAGAATTTGAGATTATTGATACTCATTTTGATGTTTTCAGGTTTGAAAAACCTGATTATGGGTTGAAATGAAATTGATGCAGAATGGATATTTGCTACATTTCATGAGCATTGACAACTAAAGGCAATGAGGGAATTTTCTGTCAGCTCTTAATTGGGACTTTGTGGACTTGACAGTGGCTGTTAATGAAAAGATTCATTTAAAGATTACTCTGTCAATCTCAAACAACAGAGCTACTTTCTGGGTATTTGGGACTCTTTTAGAAAAAGGGAAAATATTTTTTTCAAGGTTTATTTATTTATTTGAAAGAGTTAGAAGGAGAGACAGAGCTCTCCCATCCGCAGGTTCATTCCACAAACAGCCTCAGCAACAGGGATAGGTCAGGCTGGAGCCAGGAGCTTTTTCTGGGTCTCCCGCTTGAGTGCAGGGGCACAGGGACCTGGGCCATCTTCCACTAGTCTCCCAGGCACATTAGCAGGGAGCTGGATTGCACGTGAAGCAGCCGGCACTTGATCTGGTGCTTGGGTCAGATGCTGGTGCTGTAGACCGTGGCTTAACTCTCTACACTGCGACACCAGCCCTGGAAAGATTGTTCAGTCAACTTCACTTCCCAAGGTGATGGAGCCTCACCTATGGAGTCCACCAGCTGCTTTGTAGTTGGAGACAGCTCCCCTAGTTTATGGCATAGCCACATTGGATACTTCAGGAATGATGTGTAAGCTGAGACCTGGCAGTTAAATTTTTAATCAAGCTTGCCATGTGTAAAGTATATAAAATAAGAGGCTAATATCAGAAAGGAGTAATTTGGATGTGGAAGGGGACTTTTGGAGATGTAAATACATCTTGAGTTGAGTTAGAGCATTATCAGGTAGTGAATTAGAAGATAGGGAGCTGGCAGTATGGCATAACTGGTAAAGCCACCGGTGGCAGCATCCCATATGGGTGCCCATTCAAGTCTCGGCTGCTCCACTTCTGATGTAGCTCTGTGCTATGTCCTGGGAAAGTGATGGAAGATGGTCCAAGTGCTTGGGCCCTTGCACCTGTGTGGGAGACCTGGCAGAAGCTCCTGGCTCCTGGCTCCTGGCTTTGGATCAGCGCAGCTCCGGCTGTTGCAGCCAAATGGGGAGTGAACCAGTGGATGGAAGACCTCTCTTTCTCTGCCTTTGCCTCTCTGTAACTCTGCCTTACAAATAAATAAATACATATTAAGAGAAAAAAAGACATAAGGTCCATCACCACCAGCAAAAGGCATATAATGGGGCCTTCAGAAAGTTCACAGAAAATGTATATTATGAAAAACATTGTATTAACATTTTTTACACCAACATAAACCTACATTTTAATTCCATTTTTTCATCAAATACCCTTGTTTATATAGAGAGATTTCTCAGTTTCAAAATAAAGAGAAAATTCTTGGCCGGCACTACAGCTCACTAGGCTAATCTTCCGCCTGCCGCGCCAGCACACCGGGTTCTAGTCCCGGTTGGGGTGCCGGATTCTGTCCCGGTTGCTCCTCTTCCAGTCCAGCTCTCTGCTGTGGCCCGGGAGTACAGTGGAGGATG